>NC_050174.1:14568069-14808069 GCF_008315115.2 Sander lucioperca
GTTTAGCTATCACACGTCAGTGGTCAATGTTACTCAGAGACCTCTAGAAACCCAACATACAAAACAAACCCTAATCTTTAGTCATTACCTCAAGTGTTGTGACCATAGACTGTAGGTTGTCACTTACAATTATAAACTGTATTACAGCAATATTCTTCTAAACATTCAACACACTGATCAAATCCAGTTACATGTAATTGTAGCTTATTGACATACATGGGTGAACTCTCCAGAGACCTTGAAAAACTCTTAAAAATTGACTTAATCACCATTATGGCTCCAATCAAAGCACTTTTTGTCCAATTCAGGGAATTCTTTCTCCCATGTTTCACAAATAGCCACAGTGTCTAGCTGTAGCACCCATTGTGCTTTCATTGATAGATAGCTAGATAGATAGATAGATAGATAGATAGATAGATAGATAGATAGATAGATAGATAGATAGATAGATAGATAGGTAGGTAGGTAGGTATTAGGTTTAAATCCCAGCAGTGAAGTGATAGTCTAGCCACCAGAACTACTACAGAGAGCTGTGATTTTACAACAAATGAACAACTGACACTACATTCTCTAGACTATTGAATAAACAATACGGCTGGGTACCATTTCATTAAAAAACTATTGTAAATGTAACTTGACTAAACTTCTTATTTGTAGCTAACTAGGGATACTTTTTTGGTTAAATAGTCAACAGTTTTCATTCTGATATAACAAAGTTAATACATGTTTATTTATTCTACACTTATTTTCTCTGATCTGAGCCCTCCATTGTATTATCATTGGAACTTTTTTTTTGAAGGGGACATACAACACAGGGAACTATTGTACTTTGTTATTGTTTAGCAGCCATGGCATGTCATTCACAATTCATAATCATGCATAATCAAACTTATATTGTGATAGATATTAAAAGGCATCTCTGAATACTTTTCTGGTGTTTTAAAGTGACTTTATGAGCTCATAGCATCTTCAGCTGCATGCAGGCTGATACTAAATAATGTGCTGAATGAAGTATGGTGTCTTGCAGCTCCCTCTAGTGGCTTTCATCTGCAAACAAGGAAATAACAATGGAACAGTGGAACAGTGGAAAAGCAAAGAAATAAATGCGACAAAGTTGTCTTCATTATATACTACCTGCTTGATCTCAAACCATTGAACTAGCAACGTAGCATAACCATCCAGCGATAGCTACAGAAACATGACTATATTTAGGCGCAACATCTAAAATCACCAGAGTGTAATGGCATCAGGAAGAGGCAGAGACATGGGAGAGAGCAGTCTGGTGCAGATTCATCCATGTGGGAACATTAACATTTAGGGAGCAGTCTGCCCTCAGAGCTTCCTGTCACTCACAGGCATCAAACTGAAGTGCTGCGTGACCTTTACATTATGATTGTGCACACACAGTAAAGAAAAGTAACCTCATGGGCTTATTGTGTGTTGCCATTTTTCAGACCTTTTTCTCTTTATTGTCTCTCAACCTGTTTGCACGTAAAGGCTGTGAAACAATATTCATGGAGATATGAGAAACTCCCCAGAGAAGTTGATTCTATTGTTGGGAGGTTTTAGATGAGTGTGTCAAAGCCTCACACTTTAGAGTTTTTTTTTACAGGACCAAAAGTACAAGATGTAAAGTTTGCTATACACAAATAACAGTCCCCAACAACCGTGTCCTCCCATCCCTCTCAATTGTTTTCTTTTCTTAAACTTCCATCCCTCTCTACATCACCACTGGTCCTGCCACGTTTCTGCTTGGAATTCTCTCAGTACCTGGAGGAGCTCTGTCTTTAACAGACTGAAAACTCATTTCAACACAGCTGACATTTCACAAGCACTCAGGGCCTTTTTCTTAACCCATGACACAATCTAAACTGTTCAGTGGAGACATTTTATTCTCGTTGGTCCTGCAGCCACACAGCTGCACTGCGAGGCAGAGAGGGGAGTGGACGAGGTCAGGACAGAGTTTCAGGCATTTTACCTAATGGACCTTTGTACTGGACGTGTGAAACACTTCACTTACCACAGCCTCTGGGCACTAGATTGGCATGTGTATGGCGTGCATGCTTGTGTGACCTTCATAGCATGCATTAGTTTAAGGTGACAGTGTTAAAGGTCTTGACCCTCCGCATGCCTGGCAGTTTGGATATTTCTGCACTTGGGAGAGAAAACACAGATAAAACTTCTATCAAAAGCTAATTTAGAAAACTCTTCAAAGTTAGTTTGGGCTACAACTGGCGTAAAATGTGGATTGACCCCCAGCAGCCACTAGATGGCAGTGAAGAGTGTGAAAAGTCAAACTGAAACAAACTAGGAACTTTTGAGTTGATCAAAAACAACCCAAACAAGATGAATAAAAAGCATCATTTAATGTACAAGAAAGAAAATTGACATTATACGCAGACAGACGAGTGCACACAGCTTCAGAAAACGGAAACAGGCGTGAACATGGTACCACATCAATGAAGTCTTGAGGTGAACCTGAGGAGGGCTGATACTACCGGTGTAACAACACAAAGTATCTGAGGCATTATCTGAGAGGAATCTGTAATATCTGCTGTGAAAGCAAAAAACACAAGTAAAAATGAGAAAAGCAAAGTGCGGAATTACAATTAAATCACCAGAAGTAGTGGCACATTTTCCCACATAATGCTGGAATGCTATCAACCAGCTGATCAGCTGTACTTTGATATTGGCAGTACATTCTACGACAAGTACCATCTAAAACACTGCTGTATTAATGCGGTACCCTGTTACAAGCTAAGAGAGGACTCACAGTTTACTGACAAACTATCTTTAAGCCAAGTATTAAAAGCTCCTGTTCAAAATCTAGTGCGAACACATAAAAGCTGCTGCTGACAACAGAAGAGCCAAGAGCCATCAGGCAGTTAGCATGTGAGTGCATGTACCTTTTTAACGAGACCTCTACCCTTATACTACCCCCCACCCCCCACCCCCCAGAAACCTGATTAGATGTTAGTAATACAATGTTTGTTAATTATTAATGAAGGTAAGTTAATGTCACATAATGTTTTTCTCAGGAAGAAAGAGGCAAGAAAAAACTAAAAAGACCCACCTTTTTTAAAAAGTATTTTGTGAACATAAGCTTGAATATAAAAACAATTGACTGTAATGTGTTTAAATGCCTTTAAACACTTCTTGGTGAATACTTCTAGCGGGGTTGAAAACACGTTCTTTATGACGATTGAAAGCATGTGCCATAATTTGTAAGTCTGCAAGAACAATTAACAACAAGATTATTCAAGTTTTCAGAGGAAGTTGCACTAAAAATTCTCCATCATGCTTCTTCACAGTCCTGTGAACAACAAACACTGCGCCTCTTGGTCCCCTTCCAGCTGGGTCCATCCTTCGTCTGCATTACAGCTACAAAACCAGCAGGAGGCCCAAATCTCACGTCATGGCATCCAGGCAGATGGTCACAGTGTCACTTCATTAGCAGGGAATACTATTATTAATAGTCACATTCATTTTAAAGCAAGTACCAACACTCAAGTCCACACAGGAGTCTGGACAGACTTTACTGAACTTAGACGTCCGTGGTGCGGATGCTGTCGTCGTCCAGGCTGAAGGGGAAGCTGCAGCCGGTGTGAGACTGAGGCTGCGAGCGGTGCCTCCGACGCCCGCTGGCCACATCTCCTGACGCTGTGAGGATCCCCAGTCCGCTGATTGAAGCTGCTGGCGGTGCATTGGGGCAAGGGGTCGGGGTGGAGAGAGAGTTGGAGGAGGAGGAGGTGGAGGAAGAGGTGGAGGAAGAGGAGAGAGAAGGCAAGGTGGGCACAGAGCTGAAAGCACTGTCTTCATCCTCTGCATCCAGGATGGAAGGCTCACACGGAGGGACAGGCGTCCAGGGCTGCCAGCCCGGCGCCACAGAGCAGGACTTGACCAGTGCAGGTCTGCGCTCATCACTCTGTTGGCCTCGAGGTGCTGCAGAGGCATTGGGACTTCGATAGAGAGAGGACGCACGTTTAAATGAAAAACCCTGCAATGAGAAAGACAAAGAAATAATCAGTGCTCGTCATATGCTTACGAATATCAAGTTTTTCTCCTCCATGAATATACAGTGAGAAAGGATTGTAGATTTTTGTGTGTCAAGGGGAGAGACAACAGAAATACCTTAGGGGGACCTCTGAAGTCCTGGATCTTCATCTCAACGTCCCTGATCCAGCCATACATCTCCTCCGGAGAGTCTGTCTGTAGAAAAACATAACCAGAAGATGCAGTAAATATCTTATCTTCTCTCCTATCTGCACTTTTATTTTCACACTAGCTATTGTAGTGGTTTGTCCTATTGTGTTGTGTCACTGCCGATATTCTAGATTGTTCTTACTGTCAACAAAAAACCAAAACTAACGAAAAATGTATCCTAATAACTGCAGCCAAAAAAATGTTTGAAAATAATCATCAGTCACAACCCTATTTTATGAAGTCTTATGTGTTTAACATGAACATCGGCTATCTGTTTTTTTTAAACTTTCAAATATCAATAACCGGCTCTAATTTAAATTTGTAATTAAAGTTTCATTTTAGTCTAAGATGATTTTTTATTTGCCGTCCACACTTGACCATGATCATGGTCTCAGTGTAATCTATTTATGTGTTGTTTTTTTTCCAGTTTACCAAATGTTTGTCATGCTTCCTTTTTTTCTTGCACAGACAAAAACGAAACGCGCTCATGCTTGCACCCCCTCTCTCTCTCTCTCTCTCTCTCTCTCTCTCTCTCTCTCTCTCTCTCTCTCAGCACTTCCCATCTGATCTGACCCCCAACATCTCAGTCAGCTGTTCTCCCAGGAGGGAGTGGCAGGATGTTATTGTTGTTATGGTAACAGATGGCATTGCCCGTTACACAAAAACAATGCTCCTAAAAAAAGAGCCCGTGCCACACATCAGCAGCAGAGCATTTAGAAAAAAACAACTCAAAGCATCAGGTCAGAATCACCTGCGACTATAGACGCTCTCTGCTCCGGCTAACAAGATAACTTGTATCTAATCATGTTTTCACCCAGAGCCAAAGAGCACCCAACAGATTTTATAACTTGGGGGAACGAAGCCTCTGATTGGTTGGTATTTAAAATGGGATTGTACCTGAATGTAGAAGGTTCGGGAGCTGGTGATGATCTCAAACAGGTTGTCTCTCAGAAGGAGATCCCTGATGGAGACACATAATGGAAAATTATCATGCTGAATAATACAGTGGCTAAAGGGTGGGCCAAATATCAGCAGTGTGGCACAAATCAAATTTTATTATTTTCTGTATTCATATCTTTATTGAGAATTATACAGGAAGTGGCCAGGCGTACACCAGACATTGTTAGAAATTGTCAAGACAGCCTCATCTTCTCTGTTCAGTTGTTCTCTTTCCCCATGCGTGTATGTGTAAGTTTAGCTGTTCAGAAAATATGCAAAATAACATTGTATTTTAATCATGTACCTACATTAATCAAATTAAGCATTACTTGTAGCTTAATCCCACCTTTAAAAAAAGGTAAAAGATTGAAACTGAGTCTAAATAAAATAACTGTTAATGAAAAAAAAAGTGGGAAAAATAAAAGTCAGAATTATGTGATTTCTCTTTAAAAAGTTTTGGGGTTGTGTATTTAATAGGGGCAGGACGTGTCTATGATGAAAAATGAGAAAGCAAAACAATAGTAATAGTTCATTTTTGTGGAGACGGTCCAGATAAAAATAAAGGTTGTTTGAAGTGTCTATGAAAAAAGAGATATATTGAGAAAAGTCTGAATAGCTCTCTTCAGAATAAACCTCCCTGAATTTCTGAATATCAAACTTTAAACTATTGACACTGCCATGTTAACCTTTTTGTTTGTACACTGCAAAAATGTGGATGTTTTTTTATCTGTTCAAGTGTAATCTGCTGTTATCCAAATATTCACTAGAAAGACAACCAGATGGAGAGAAAGTAAAATGGTGGGATAATTTGACTCAGCGATTCACATTTGACTCACCCTGACTTGACGAGACATTCGTGGACCTTCTGAATGTCCCTTAGTGGAACAGCTCGGAGAGGCTCCTTATCCTGGGAAACACATAAGCACAATTCAGACATGGATATAGACAAAGACCCCAGTCACACAAAAACATCCACACGTGAGAGGAAATACAAAACGTCTGGCTCCGCACCATCTCAGACTTGTAGTAACTGACTGCATTGTCATCTAGGGTGAAAAACCTCCTTTTCCAGCTCTTCCTCTGAAAACACACACGCACACACACACACATTACAGTTTATTTTCCACATGCAGCTTTTTTTTATTTAAACACAGAGTTTATCAGTTATAAGTGGCTGGGTACTCACCACATTTCCCTGTTTGACACAGTAACCGCACCTCAGCACGCCTGGCCGGTTGCCCTTCCTCTCTCTCCCTTCTGTCTCTTCGCACTCATTCTGAAACATTTCATCATAACCATCTTCAATTTCCTTACAACAATTGTGGTCAATGTTACCACCATCGTCAAAATACGTTAGATTACACACAAAGTTGTTTTGGAGGCTGAGAGCAAGCTGTACTCTGTTTTACTTTGCTGAAAAATATACAATGCATCATCATTGTCACATTTATTATCGTCATAGTAACCACATTGGTTGTAGCCTCCACTTTATTACCTGGATGGTAGTGTGCACCACCACGCCGCCGATGATCTCAGTCTTGTAGGCGTGCTGTCTCTTCCCTCCCTGAGTGTCGCTGATGACTGCGGTCACATCGGACCTTGGAGGTGCAGGGCCAGACTTAGGAACCTGTCAGCACAGCAGCAGGTAGGAGAATATTAACTAGCATTGCATTAAAAAGTACTGATTAGCGGGTAAAGCTTGCTACTAATCGCCAGGGGTTAGAGGTTTATTTCCCACTGGGAGTCTCCATGCTGCAACAGTGCAACTGTAATATGTTCTGCATGAAAACATCCACCCTACAGTCTTTAGGGTTGTTTGAATTTTATCATCCTTTACCAGTAAGGCACTTGACACAAACCAGGGAACAGATCTCGCATGGCTGAAAGTCAAAGACAGGTTATGGTACAATCTTTTAACTTTATTTGGAAATACAATAGTTTTAAAACAACCAAACTACTTGTATTCAAAAATAATAATTTTTCTGTAAGTAACCACAGTTATCAAACAAGGAAGATACGGAGGGGTCACATTACACTTCCTCAACCAAAGACAAATAAAACACAACAGTTACTTTATAATCACTAAAATCGAGCAAAATGGGTTTTGAGAAACAACTAAAGAAGTTATTCTTGAAAACAAGCCAGCAAAAATCAAGAAGGAAGATATGTATTGTGTGATCTGCTCTACAGTATGAATGTGCAAATTAATTTAGATTTCTTTCTTTAAGTATTACTGGTAGTATTACTATTTAGTGTCTTTTATGTCATGTTTGGTTTTGATGTAATTATATTGTGATAGGTATAATAGTGACACTGCAATAATTTTATTTACTGTATGTAATGTTAAGTGTCTACATTTGTTTACTATATTATATGTTCTAACATGGACCCAAGAAAGGGTAGTTGTTGCCACAGTAACAAGTCCGACTAAGGATCCAAATAAACAATAAACCATTAACTAACTGAAAACAATATCATATAGTCACAAGGTAGCTCATGAGTTAACAAAACATTATTAGGATATGAATGTGGAGGTTATTTGTCCAAAAGAAATGCATTCATATCGGCACTCATAATCAAACACTGTTGCACCTCAGCTATAAACTGTGTTGTCCACTGTCCATTCAGAAGTTTGCATTTATTTGGTTGTTTATTTATCCATTAGCAAGCATGCAAAGAAGAAACAAAGAAATCATTGCTACTCCCTTGCTTTTTTTTAATTTTATTTTTTAAAGATTAATTTTTGGGGCTTTTCCGCCTTTAATTTGACAGGACAGCTAAGTGAGAAAGGGGTAAGAGAGGGGGAAGACATGCAGGAAATCGTCACAGGTTGGAATCGAAACCATGAACCTCTGCGTCAAGGCATAAACCTCTCAGTATTTGTGCGCCTGCTCTACCCACTGAGCCAACCCGGCCACACTCCCATGCTTTGTTAAAAAATATATATACACCTGTTAACCTCCTTTGTTACTGTACAATACATTCATTTTGTCCAAAATGACTTAAGATAAGTGCATAAGAGGAACAAGAGCTACATGTTCATCAGAAATGTAAATATATATATATATTTTCTATATATACAGTATAAACCAGAGGTGCCTTTAGGCTGGCAACTTCATAAAGACCTAGCAAAAGAAAATACTCTTAAAAAAAGTATATATATATATATATATATATATATAACAAGGGGCGTCCTGGTAGCGTGGGACGAGCACCAAATAACTGCAATGACTGGACTGATCCCAGCCTGAGACCTTTGTTTCATGTCAACCCCCCCCCTTTATGTCATGTCTGTAATTTCACTATAAGATGCCCAATAAAGGCAAAAATGACCCAAAAAAATCATACCAAATAATAAATGGCCTCTCTGAAGTATGAAATCAAATATATATGTTGATGTTGGAGCAGACCATGCAAGCAAAATTTCTGTGTGAACAAACAATAAACTTTTATCTTATCTTATCATATAAGCTAAAATTATAAACTCCTCCACCCACCGATGTGTCTGGAGAAGAAAAAACTAATAACAGAAATATCATGTCAAGGGCTTTAGTTTAAGCATTCTATCATTTGAAAATAACTGTGTGAAATGTTTTCGTCTGTGCTTTGCTTTAATTCCTGCATTTACATTAGGTCCATTCTGCTTTAGGAAGTATCTCATTGAGGCCAACATTGAGAAAAGGCAACAGAGAAGCCCTCCCATCAAAGAGGAAGTGAAAGAGAGAGTGAGCGGCGCTGCTTCCTGTGTCAGTGTGCAGGTAAGAGAAAAAGAGAAACACTTCTGTCATCTGGAATGCCGTCAGTCAACAAGGCCCCGGTCATCTCACTGAACACACACAAATATTATGCAAATTTGCAAACTGTGCATGGCATGTTCACTTACACGCTCACAATGGTGTTTTTGACACCTTCACCACAGTGACGTTTGAGTGTGTGGTGTGTCATCGCTCATATTCATGCACATTCACAATTTCCTCATTCCCCAAGTGTGTAAGAGGGTATTCGTGGGCAGCGTGCTGCCATTTGCACCCACTCGGGCCAAACTGGTTTCAGTCACATCACCGCAAACTGCAGCTTCCGCTCAGGTGGAAACAAACCCCTTATCTGCTAGTTAAGCCTTTTTCTAACCTCATGCTAGACTAAGACATCTGGTTATAATATCATGTATGTGTGCAGTTTGTGTGTGTTGCACTCACTGTGATCTTGCTGGCCCTGTTGAGAGCAGCCACCCAGTCCCTCATGTCAGTCACATCGTTGGCTTGGAGGAAGTACCTCCGGGAAACTGCATTGATGACTACAGAAATCGAAATCAATTTCATGAATAACCACAATAAATGCATTATATCATTATATCACATGCGTAAATAAAATGAATGCCATTGTGCGCTACTGCATAAGCATGACTCAGTGTTTCTCCAAAAAACTCACCAAAACAGAACTCTGTCTTTGGCTTTTGTTTCGCTGTAGCTTCGCTCACCTGAGAAGAGGAGAAGACAAGAGAAGAGGAGACAAAAAGAAAGGAGAGGAGACAAAAGGAGAGAAGAGGAGACCACAGAGGGAGGCAAAAGGAAAGGAAAGGAGACAAAAGGAAAATGAAAGGAGAGGAGAAGAGACAAAAGGAAAAGGAAATGAGACAAAAGGGGAGAAGAGGAGACAAAAGGGAAGGAAAGGAGTGATAGAAGGAAAGGAAAGGTGACCAAAGGAGAGAAGAGAAAGGGGAGGGAGAGGAGACAAAAGGAGAGAAGATGAAAGGAGAGAAGAGGAGACAAAGGGGAAGAAGAGGAGACAAAAGGAAAGGAGACCAAAGGAGAGGACACAAGGGGAAGTAAAGGAGAGGAGAGACACAAGGAAAGGAGAGGAGACAAGAGAGAGTAGAGAAGTGAAGAAGAGAAACATTTTAATAGCTTTGCCATCTATTTGACTCAGAGTGTCCAGGGAGGAGCTGTCAGCATTACAGTGCAGTGCAGCCAGATGTCATTATATCTGGTTAGCTCAGCGAGCGCTCTGACATCTGGAAAACTTCACAAAGTCTGCTTCTGCATTTCTCCCAGATGTCTCCTCTACTGTACATACATGTATGTAGTTCACTACAACCCACAACAAAGTAAAGGGGTTTACCTTAGAGATGTAGGTTAGTTTCAGGCTGCCAACAAAGCTCGCACCACTGGGCAGGTTCTGCATGCAAACACAAACACACAGACTCGTCATTGTCTCAGAGTCCAAGGTTACACAGCTCCTATTGGTCAATTTCATTTCCTCTTGCTGTTTGTGCAAGTGTGTGTCATCGATATGTGTGGAGCACCTGAGGGTTGTCCATATACCACAGAAGAGCATTTTCTTGCGTGTCAAGGATGAAGTATCGCCTCTGGAAGCGGCAGCTGTTCTCCTTCTCCTCGACGTCTAGGAAGCCGCATACGCGGTTCAGCCGGTCCACGTATGGCATGCTGCTGCTATCACATATCACAGGGACACACAGACGGACAGATAGACAGATACTCAGGTCAGATGGGCAATGAGAGGCAAACATGTAAACAGAGCAACAGAAGGAGATGGACTCATAGGACAGAAAGGCAGACACAGGCAGATGTGTGTGAGGATAAACCAACTTTCATTTACTGTTCACACACACACACACACACACACACACACACACACACACACACACACACACACACACACACACACACACACACACACACACACACACACAGGAAGAACGAGACCCGCTCGCACTCAGCAGTTTTTCATGTGACGTGATTGAGGCTGAGCAGCAAACCCTGAAGCCAGAGGCTGAGCTGAGGCCCTGCACCACAGCCAAAAATTACAGACTGCACTCAAGATCTGCACACACGCACATTTCCACTGGCCAGGGAAGAGAGAGGAGAGGGAGGGAGGGAGGAATGGGAAAAAGAGGAGAGGAAAGGGAAGAGTCCTGATGAGATGTATTTATTAAGATGATGCAATGCATGTGAATCACTGAGGTGCTGACTGATTTCTCAACATAATCAAGATTCAATCAGCTCAGACATTCAGGTATGCTGATGATATTTCAATAATGAATGCTTTCCGGTACAATTTTATCTATGACACCACATCTGTGCATGAAAGTACTTTATTTATTTATTTTTTTGGGGGGAAGAGTCAGAAGACTTCTGGCATAATGAGAGCTCTATTTTATGATCTCCTCCTGCTGAAGTTGCTAAGGGAACTTTCATTCCCTCCACTGTTGTTTATTTTGCATCTCTGCAGACTAAACATGAAGTAATCACATGACATACTGCACATAGATGCACTGAATCAAAAGATGCAAAGGAATGTTTTGCACATTTCCCTTTTCATAAGTCCTCACTTTTCTCCATAGTTGAATTTAATGAGAGAACTTGTGTGTAATAAATAAATAAAATGTAATGTGGCCACAAAAGTAAATATGATAGCTAACTAGGCCACATCTGTGTCTGATTTTTATTTATTTATAAGAACAAAAAGTATAATGTAAGTGACTGTCATATAAAATATATAATCAGGACTGAATGGCTGACCCCTCTGCCAATACTTTTACAGGACTGTCGTGAATTTCCATGAACATTTCCATGAATACACGCATACACATGACCCAGCAAAGCACAGACAAACGGAGACACGAGAAATGACAGCAGACTCATAGTCTGCATCTTCACTGCGCTGGTGCAACTCCTGTGAAACTATTCTTAAGTCAACAGTCAGAAAAATGCTTCATTTTGAAAACAGCTTTGAAAAATGTGTGGGTTGTGTTTCTAATGCGTCAGTCGTGCAACCTTTATTTCTTTTGCCTGTAAAAGAGGTCAAATATTTAAACCATTCAGAGGCCTTTCACAGAAACTCTGAGTGTAATGGAAAAGAGAAAATGATGCCGCAGAGGTCACACAGACACCCATACTGAGACTGACACATACACACACCCACACCCACACCCACACCCACACCCACAACAGCGGTGCATTGTTGGCAAAATACCAATAAATATCAGTCCAAAAACAGTCTTTAGCACATTTCTACAAAATTTAAAGTACAGGATAACACACACATATTTCAATGACTGTAGATACATTTTGTGTGTACGAGGGCAGAACCCAGTGTACAGATCACAGCAGTGATATCAGTTTCACTGTCTTAACAACATCCAGGGCAGTGACATGAAACCCACTGACACTCAGTTACATCTGCTTTATTTGTGGAATAAGGTGAACATCTTTTCTGAAACAGAAACTGATTCAAAATTATGTCAGTTATACTCTAGCAATTTTGTTACATACTTCTCAGATTTGAGTTCTCTTTAAATCATCTATCTATCTATCTATCTATCTATAGAGGCAAAGAATCCTTTAACTTAGAGCTGAATCGATTAATCGGTCATCTGAAATTGAACCGGCAACTAATCAAATGAACTAATAACACTCCCTAACTAAAGATTCTTGACTATGAAAACTGACAGTGGTGAAATGTTCCTGACATTATTGATGCATTAACATGTGAGTGTCACTTAAGAGCTGTAGGTTGTAAAAGGTAAAGCACATTTTTAAAGCTTTGTATATTTTCTGTAACTCATATTTTTAGGGACTGTACAAGAAAAATATTGTTAATTTTGAGGGGAGGATGTTACAGCTTTTTTCTAACCCAAGGGGAGGGTCTATTGAACATTTTAATAGAGCTGGGGAGTGCCTCATCTTTGTTAAAAAGTGGACCACAAGGTTCAGCTGTCCTCCCCACCCCAATAATAACTAGTAACTTTAGCTGAAAAAAGTACAATATTTCCCTCCGAAATGTGGTGGAGTACGAATATAAAGTATCATGAAACAAAAAAAAGAATAGCTCAAAATTTAACAAAAAATGTTATATCTTTGGGTTTTGGAATGTTGTTTAACAAAAAAAGCTATTTGAAGATGTTACCTTGGGCTCTGGGAAGCTGTGACAGGCATGTTTCAATGGCGTCTGATATTTATGGACCAAACAATGAATCACTTTTTTTCTTCACTGCTTTCCAGAGGTGGAATGAAACCAAGCACATTGATTTAAGTGTACTTAAAGTACAATTCTGAGGTACTGGTACTTTACTTGAGACTTTTCTTTTCAGGCCACTTTATACTTCTTCTCCCATACATCTCAGAGGGAAATAGTGTGCTTTTTAACTCCACTACATGTATCGGACAGCTTTAGTTACTAGTTACTTTATAGCTTAAGGTTTTTGCACAGAAAACATATGAAAGGTTTGATTATAGGAGCAACTTTCTTGATAATCATTTGTCATTATTCATACAAAAACACTTTATGGTTCAAACTTCTCAAATGTGAAGATTTGCTGATTTGCCTTTAAATTATTGTAATCATTTGAATAAATGTTTTTTTTTTTCAAAAAAAATTGATAATTTTGAGGGTTGTACTGTTGGTTGGACAAAACAAACATTGTGAATGTGTCACTTTGGGCTCTGGTTAATTTGGCATTTCTCACTACTTTCAATGTTTTTAGGGACTTGTAGGTACTTGTTACAGAGTATGTTTTACAGTGTGGTATTAGGACTTTTCTGAACTAAGGGATATAAATACTTCCTTCACCAGTGCTGCTTTCTAATGACAGCTGGATATTCATCTTTCTGACCACAGTGCAGCCACGAACTTCACTGAATGACCGGTCTGAAGATCATGGGCGTGCACATATAACGTGATTATGAGCATGCAATAAAACGTTTCAATATGATCTAGCAGAAGTACTCAGCGACACCTGACAGAAGTTACATTAGTTCAGCTCAGATGACCTCCTGCACTGACTCACCAGATCCAACGACGCAACGGCCTGCCACACCTACAGTACTGTACCCTCCGCACACATATGGGCTATCACACACACAGGCAAAGAGGCAACGCGCACACACACATACAGTCACAAAGTGCCACTGTCGACTGACTACTCACCCGCTGTGGAGTCAGTGTGCGCCACAGCCAGCGCCCCGCACGGCTCCGAAGCACAGAGGAGAGACCAGAATCAGGTAAATAACGAGCATGTTAGACAAACTTTCAATAACTTTTACTAACAGCGGGCATTAACAAAGCCGGCATGCATCAGACTCTCACACTCTCGTCTGTTTGTTTGTGTGATCGGATTACAGAAGAGATATCTTTTTTTCCGGGTTGGACGTTTGGTTATTAGAATAAACCAGCCCCGGATGTGATCTATGTGTCCTCTGCTCCGGCCCGGGTCCTCCTCCTCTATTCTGCTTCTTTTTGGGTTTCAACGGCGGTTGACAACTATCGTATTAAAGTGCATTACCACCACCTTCTGCTTCGGAGTGTGGATCAGAGATTAGATGATATGATTCATATCCAATAATCCGGTTTCTCTGAGAGAGCGAGAGAGAGAGAGAGAGAGAGAGAGACCTGTCTTTAATTGACAGGTTTATTATTGTTTTTATATTAAGAGTATGAGTTCCAGCCTTCTAAATAGGCTACATGCGCAGTAGGCTATCTTTCTTCCAACAACTGCATGCTATCTCTTCTCTCAGGTGGCAACTTGAGAACTGGGTCAAACCCACACACACACACACACACACACACACACACACACACACACACACATATATAAAAGAAGGGAGTGTAAACCTGGATAAACAGGTACACAGTGAAGAATAGTGTCATTCATGGGAACTGCTATGGGAGGTGAGTGGTAACAGGTGCAAGATGATGTGCCAAAAGCAGTGGTCACAAAAACATTGACTTCCTGTACTTTAGCAATAGGACTACAAAAATATTATATGTTCCACTAAAAGCAGGATTTTAGAAATCCTGAGGTCATGAGTCTAAATGTTTGCAGCACAACCCCCCCACCCTATACATCTTTTTACTAGCCACCAAACTCTGTAACATTTCCTGAGCATTGTTTTTTTCATTTTATTCATTCATTTGACTGTTCAAATATAGTTTATTTGCATATTCCTTCTGAATGTTGTTGCAAGCCTGCTTTACATTGTCAGGGGTTTCCTAGGAGGAATACCAAATCCCTTTAATTTAAATGGATGTAGTTTTATGCCTAAAAACAGCCAATTTAAAAGATATCTGGTCTAAAAAACAGAATCAGCCTCAAAACCCCAACATATGTAATCTGTAAGTATTTGTAGGATGTAACGTTATAGCTGCAGCCCCGAATAAAAAATCTAGCAGTAATTTTGGTAAAGATGGGATATCTGGGGAGGTCAGGCTCACTTATAGCCTAATATATTCCATAGTCTATAAAACTTACTAATCTTACTAGAAATAGTAGAAAACCCAGAAATGTCAGCTGCTTGTCTCCGCTTTGTGCTTTTGATTTGATATTGTTTATTTATGCAAATATGCTTAGCGAAATAATATACCATAAATATATATGGTTGTAACACTGCAAATAATAACTTTTCTTTAGCTGTCAATTACTTGTTTGGTTAAAGCCAACAGTTTCAGCAAAGGGTTGTCTGGGATTGTTGGGTTCAGTTTTAACATGCAGAACAAGTGATCTCACAGTGTCAACCATGACAAATAGCCTACCTTATTCCTCAAATATATTTCAGTTTAAATTTACCATCACAGAGAGAAAATAAATGACAGATACATTCAATATTAAGAAACAAACCTCAGAAACTTCTACTTAGTGAGCAAGCAGTAGCATGAAGAGGCCGAGGGTCATCACTCAAAGCCATTGGAGGAACTTCAGGTGTTGCTGATGCAGAATGGTCCTTTTCAAAGAGTTACATCCCTGGCAGAATAATATGTGTTTTACTGTAATGTTGTTGGTGATCCAGGTGGATCTTGGCTTTACTACCCTATAGTTTAATCTTCAGCAATGCATTTTATCTGTTTTATCGAATGTGGTGTAAAAAGTACTTAAAACAATAGTTAGTATTGCTTCTCACAAAGGTTTTACACAGGCTTTACACAACATTGTGAGTGCTCGGAGGATGAACCAACCTGTCCTCCTGGTTTTAGCACTCTACGTCTAATCATGAATCTGGGTTTAGAGTTTATACACATGTATAATCTTCCTCGGTGCTGAGCCTGTCACCTTTATAACAGCTAAAAAAAACAAATATCTTGTACAGGAGTTATTCAGTATTCTGTTTTATTTTTTAAGCTGTAGGCTAATTTGTGTCCTCATGTTAAGAGGAAGTGGTTGCACGTCATGTGACCTGCCTGAGGAGAGAGACCTACCTCACTGATTTCATATCCTGTGGCGACTGCACACAATTCAAGTTACACAGTTGCAGAAGGAAGTCCTGAAGTTTCCACAGACCCTCCTGCTTCTGTTGAATATCACAGACTATTTTCTTTCTACTGTATGCATGCTTTTACATCAGGGACAACATAAACACACATTTCTGTCAACTGTCACACCAAGGTGATCTCAACCACACACAAATACACACTGTACACACATAAATAAGGGTGTGATTGTGTCTTTAATCAGATAAGCTTGCACGCACACAAAACTTAAGCACTAAACACACCATTAACATATTTAAACAATTTATGAAGATTGTGATGTTATATGTTAAATACTTTCCTTTCTGGTAACCATTTTAACAACCCAAGTGAATAATGTGGTTCTATGGCATCAAGCGAGCTGCACACCAGCTACCCACTGAGGCACCCCAGCACCTACCGAAACCACACCTGCTTTAATAAAAACCATGGGTATGTCTACTTCACTTTGTACACACTTATTCACCACAAACACTCTTAAAACTTTAAATCACCTGAAAGCAGAGGTGGGACAAAGTCATTGTTATGCAAGTCACAAGTAAGTCTCAAGTCTTTGCCCTCGAGTCCCGAGTCAAGTCGAGTCAAAGATGAGGCAAGTCCCGAGTTGAGTCACAAGTCAAAGCCAACAAGTCTCAAGTCGAGTCCAAAGTCCTACCATTTTAGTTTTGAGTCATTTCAAGTCCTCTTACCACAGAAATAAAATTTATACAAATCATGTATGTCTGTAAGATTTGTATTTATTTAAACCTCTTTTTATACAATGACATTAATCAAATAAGGGCCCGCATGTTTTGCAAATTGCAACTCTTTTTTTGTCGACTACCTCGTAATTTTTATAGCCAAACGAAACTATCTTCGGTATCATTTTGCCAACTGGCGCGTTGTTGCTTGTGCTTCATTTGTTGTCTTGCAATGTGCCTGCTTAGATGCTGTCGAATCAAAACAACGTGGGACTACAGTGATTGGATGTCGTGCAGGCAGCGCGCGTGCTCTCTGCATGCATACAGGTGGTGCACATTTTTTTCACAGATGCAGATAAACTGAGAGCGGCGCGGCTGTGTGAACATTTTCTTCCCCAGTTTTCATGGGAAGTAGCAAGTCTTCTCGAGTCAAAAGGCGCAAGTCCAAGTGAAGTCACGAGTCATTGATGTTAAAGTCCAAGTCGAGTTGCAAGTCTTTGTAAATTTTGTCGAGTCGAGTCTGAAGTCATCAAATTCATGACTCGAGTCTGACTCGAGTCCAAGTCACATGACTCGAGTCCACACCTCTGCCTGAAAGTGAACATACCACTATAGATAATCGATAGATAATGAGGTTGCTATTCAAGTTCTTGATGATAATTTTAAAAACAATGACACAATTAAAGTGCTGAAGCTTGTACTTATGGGACAGACAACCTTCACTTCACCAACATCAGAAACCAAATTTTTTTTTTGTTTTAAACCACAGGAAAATCTCTGGCACTCAAATCCTTTTTGTAAACTTGGATTGAAAATCTCTGAGGGGTACAGAATGACAAAGAGGAGAAGGTGGATGGATGACAACCCAGCAAATGACAATGAATGAATCCCTGGAGGAAAGAAAAGTGGAGGTGTTTACAGCTGACTGACAGCCACACGCAGCAGCAGGGCCGTGATCAGCAGGGCAGGGCTGGAGGCCACAGCCCCTGCGCTGTTGCGATGGTGATCCCCGTGACTGTGGCTCCGGTGGGGCCCATTACAGTCGTCACCAAAACAGCAGTCCATCTTGGCTCCGGAACTGACGCCATGAGCCTTGTCGCAGAAAGCCTTGTACGTGCACGACTTCATCACGGTGCCTGGAAAGAGAGCGAGACAGAGAGAGGGATGCGTGAGGCCGGCAGACGTTCACAGTTTAATTGCTTTGAAGTCATTGAAGACTGGCCACTTGTATTAATTTTGTATGATGCTGTGAACCCTGGGAAACTCAGCTTCTCCTCACCCCCCACACACACACACACACACAGAAGAAGAAGATAATGAATGTATGTATCTGACTACCTCACACAAGTATTTGGTTGTCAGTGTTATGCTGACCTATATTGAGGCTTTTACTATTATCCAACCAAATCCTACTTGAGTTGCATGTTTTACTGGGTTTGTATGTGTGCGTTTACTCACTGGGTCCTGTGATGGTGGAGCAGGCGTCAGCGTACTGAGGGCAGGAGGTGGAGCCCTGTCGATTGCAGTCGTCATCATTGGACGCCACGCATGTGTGACATTTGAGGGTGTGGCCTTTGCAGACAGAACAGGAGAGAGCACCTGACTTGAGACTAAGCATATATGTTCACAGGCAGGTGTAAGCATGCAGACACACAACCATATGCTTTTCTTAATAGTCCATTCACCCCAGACTGCATCCATGCACATAGGCACACATGCTTGCAGGTAGATTGAGTTGAGAGCTACACATGGCTGACAGTCCCTTCCTCAAATTTATGACTGGGACACATTTTGCATACAATTACAGTTTTTTTCCGATTGTTTGGACAGTGGTCACAACTGAAGCCACATGTGCAAAGCTCTAACCACAGTCTGCATTACAAACAGTCACCTGAGCTAAATAGTTGACATCACCTGCAAAACTCATTCCAAACAACACAACTCTTCACACATGTCTCAAAACAGGTTCAGTGCAGCCAAACACTATGAACAATCCTCACTGAGACAACACACACCGTCACTCAGAACACACTGAGAGTAAAAACACTCTCATCAAACACCAATACATAAATTAGATACTTTTAATCTTTACAATTTGAATAATTTGAGTGACTTCACACAAATCAGTATTTTTAAATTTTCTTTCACAGGATTTTTTTTATTTTATAGCATACCAATTTTTTAGGTAAACAAGAAGGAATGAAAATCAGCAGTTTGCTTCAATATAGCTATATCTTTATTTTGTCTGTAGTAATTTACATAATTACTGATAAAAAGTTACAAACTAAAGGAACATAATAGTAGCAAAGAATTGTGCACTAATCCTGCCTTTCCAGCATCAGGCCACAAGTTTTCATCAACTTCACATTGGATGTCTTTTCTTGCCATGCACCTGGCGAAGAACCTTCTAGAGTGCCTTATCCATCCCTGGCAGGCCTCTGGACTTCATAGCGACATTCGGTGAATCATTCACATTACAGATGCAACTGTAGCTCTTTGCAGATTGGGTTGCACCCTCAACCCTGCCTCTCAAAATGAGAGACCATGATTCACAACATGGTCTATAAGTGTAGCCCTTATTTCATCAGAAATTACAGCTCTTTCTCTTCTTCTTGGTCTTCCTCCACGCATCTGCACTCTCCCTGGCACTCTTCTCCTCCTTCCTTGGTCCATTTCCAAAAAAAAGTCTTTCTGAGCTTTCCCTACATATATACTGTATTTGTTCACTAACAAGTCTAAAACAAGACACCTGCTTAGGTCTTCAGCTGAAATTGCAATCAGCAATGTTTGAAATGCACCAGGCTGAAATCCATTCTGTTTTGAATGTGTGGTTAATGGTTTTGATAGCAGTGTGTTTGAACAAAGTGCTGGAAATCCAGTGTTGTGCAGGTTGTGGTTAAAGCCATGGGATAAGTGTGTAGAGTTATGAAAACTGTGTTCAAGCAATGAAAAACGAACCAGAGTTTGGTTCACAAGAACTGCTGCTGTGCAGACTGTAGTTAGAGTTTTGCACACGTAGCTTCAGTTGTGCCCACTGTCATTTAGAAATCGAAAAAAAACGTAAAGCCATGCCACAACATATACATCATTCGACCCTTGCAGGTTTAAATCTGTGACAGAATAATATGGAAAATGCCCCAAATTGTGCAGGTCTCAAGCCAAAACTGCTTTGCTACTACATAAATTAACTTGCTTTTAGGATACAAAAATCCTGGATCCTCTGTATCACAGTGCTGTAACCTCTCAGCAAATTGTCTGCTAGCTGCTGATCAACAAAATACTTCCCCACTGCTGAAACTCCAAAATCCAGTGTTGGAATCAGTTGTAGAAACTTACTGTGGCAGGCCAGAGAGATGAGCAGCAGCAGGGCCAGGGCAGTCTTCATGGCAGCTGGCCGATAGTCACTGCGTCTTCCAGAGTCCAGAGAAAGAATGGATGAGCTGAGTATCTAATGGAGGGGACACCAGGGGTTGAGGTGGAGGACGAGGGGGGGTTAGGCACGGGAAGGTGTTTGAGCGCATTAAGGTCTTATCTCCGTAAGCTCCATGTATGCTGCACAGCCAGCAGCCTCTGTAATGGACTTAACTGAGCGAGCTTTAACAGGGAGACACAGTTACAGTTTAGTGTTATTAGCAGAATGTTGAGGTCATTTGTTTGAGTACTGATTTTACAAGACTGTTTTTCAGAATGAAGCTGAAGCATCACAAAAAAGCTCAAGTGCACTGTTCACTCATGTAACCGCTTCAGCTGTGACGTAGGGGTGGCAGTAGCTCAGTCTGTAGGGACTTGGGTTGGGAACCGGAGGGTTGCTGGTTCAAGTCCCAGTACGGGCCAAAGTACAGAGTGTGGATTGGTAGCTGGAGAGATGCCAGTTCTATTCCTGGGCACTGCCAGGTGCTCTTGAGCAAGGCACTGTACCCCCACGCTCAGGGCACTGGCAGCCCGCTCACTCTGACATCTCTTCATTTGTGCATGAATAGGTCCTGAGTGTAGTGATTTCTAACAAACAGAGTGTAAATTGTAATTTCTCCACTGGGGATCAATAAACAGTATAAATTATTATTATTATTATAAATTATGTGTAAGAGTGAGGCTAAAGCTGAGGCCATGACACACAAACATAACACACACAGACACACACGCACACAGTGATACTTTACTGCTTTAAGTTAAAGGTAATAATAAACTACAAAAAGTAAAAAAAAACTAGAAAAACCTTTAGTAGAACAAATTATATTTTTTTATTTTTAATGACCCACTCCTCAACACAAGTGAAATCCTCATTACCAACAATAAGGGGCTAAAGTGACAAAACAATATTTTGTGAAGCAAAGACAAACCAGCTGAGTAACGAGAGGCAATGTGACATTAGAATGGCACAAATATAAACTGTGGCACATAAGTGGGTTTGTGTTGTACATGGATGTACATGGTGGTATAGAGTCTGGGTATCAGACATTAAAACCTTTCAATAGTGACTGACTCCATAGAACTGAGTATTGAAACTGTAAAGTACCAAAACATTTGAACTAAATGCTTAGTCAGATTTTCAGTCTTGCTTTAGTTTCTTTAACTAAATATTGCCTCATTTAAATCACAGATTTGCAAATGTCCTACTGTATTATATCGAGGCAAATAGTAGTTTGTGTTAAGCCTTCAATAAATATCGATGTGGCGGAGACGTTTGGCCTATTTTGTTGGAAAGAACATTTCTTCAACAGAAAAAGGCAAATAATGATAAAAGTGTTATCGTTACTAAGTCACAGCCTCCTAAGGCATTACTATACAACTATTTTTACCCGTGTCTTAAGAAAACAATCTGCATGGTGAGAAAGACAAAGCTATGAAAATAATCATGCAAATAAACAGATTTATCTGCTGAACAACTGTAAATACAGGCATGTTAGCTCACATCTTCATCACGCATAAGCAACAGACACTACCTTTAACAAAGCTGTCAAACACTTAGTTTCCTTCGTAGTAGGAGGTAAATGTGATTAGTGGTCACTCAATCTGTGACATAGTGATGGTTAAAAAAAGGAAAAAAAGAATAATTGTTGACATATTGCAGCACCCCTGCTGGAGCTGCTACCCCCGCGACCCGATACCGGATAAGTGGACGAAGATGGATGGATGGATATTGCAGCACTTGCTAATCTTATAATAGTTTTAAATATCTTTTACCAAAATATAGTCATGTCTATGTTTTAATGTTTTCCAGTTGTTCAGGATTCTGAACACAGGATAGTTAACGTAAAGTGGTGGAGTTGATTTAGCTTTTCACTCTTTACACTTCAACTGACTTTGTGGATCAGACGACACAATGCCACAAAGTTTATATAACTTACAAGATAGTCTATGATTGTCAGGTTATTATACGTCTCTGTTAATGATAAACATTCTGTAACTACTTGAATTGTCCAGAATCTAGGTAAAGCAAATGCTGTGAATTAATTGCAGCTTTAGTGTCACGGACATGTGGTCCAGACTCGTTATGGTTTCAGTGTCTCTTCTGAACAATCCACGGCCTTCGAGGACTTAATGTACATCCTCAAACAACGCTTAATCCTTTCCTCCAGTTCTTGTGCATCCTGACTTTGACCCTGACCACATTCTGCCCCACACAAAACCCCCGAGCTTTGCTCTTTCAGAGTAAAATCCTTGTTTACTTTACAGAAAAAATAAATTTCATGAATTGTTGCTTTAATATTAAACAATCCTTGCCCATCAAAATATACTGTATGCCTAAATGTAGCTCTAAAACAAACCTCGCCTGCATGATGTCATCCTGTCGATGATGTGTTGCTGGGAATTTAGCTGTTAGGCTGCTGAGAATTTAAGTTGAGTCACAAGCAGGTAGTTGCTTGCTGGCATAATGGGCGAAAGAGCTCCAGATGGCCTCATATAATGGGCAAAAACACAAACAAAACAACGTGACCAAATACAGTACATAAAACAGATTCCCACTAAAACAATTATTAGCATGTACAGAACCTTCTTGATCCAGGTCACAAGTAGTGCAATTGTAGTATACAGGAAGTTACTTTAGACATCTGTACATAAGCAGTCTCTGTGATGCAGGGCTGGCAGAGGGTATGAGAGCTGCTTCTTGGCTGGGGGCATGCACAGGGCGTCGCTGTAAGGCAGGACCGGAGGGACGCTAGTGGCTGACTGACAGGGAGTGTCTCTCAGTCTATTTTTCCCATTTTGGCAATCAGCTCATCACAGATCTTGGTGAGTTCCTCCGTCTCTTGATTCTATGACAACGCAACAAAGGATGAATACGTACATTTAATACATCTCTATATGCTAAATTACAGCACAAAAGTACAGTGTAAAAATACGGTAAATATGTTATATTGTGTATTATTAAGAGCTTAAAGTTTTCATCTAGAATGCAGAAAGATGAGGATGCCGGTTACCTTCTGCTGCAGAGCTTGTTCCAGAGACTCGTTCTTCATCTGCTCCTTCCTCAAACTGGCGGCCATTGCCATGTTCTCTGAGCTCAACTTTGCACGCACCTGAGCGATCTCCTCATTGGCCCTGTGAGATGCGTGGAGTGAGGGAAATGAACAGCATCTCAAACCCGTAAAAGTTTATATGTCGTTATAATTGACATGATCGGAAAATTAGACTTTCTACATACTTGTCTAGTTTCTCCTCAGCATGGAGTTTAAGTGTCTGGTATCTCTGCTCCTCCTGCTTGACTCTGGCCAGATACTCTTGAGCACACTTCTTCAGCACCTCCTCATTCTGTATGAGAAAACAAAAAAACAAGCACTGTGAGTCAAGAGTTGGGAGTAAACTGCTTTAACCGCAGCAGTTTTAACTCTGTAGCAGTTGCTGAGTAAAATAACGTATTCATTGAGATAAAGGCCAGGTTTATCTAGTGACCTTCGATGTTAACCCCTGCTGCTCTTACTTCGAGGCGACCACTGCCCCTAATCACAGGATACTTTCCAACCATATTCTGATCCCCTTACAATCCTCCGATTTGTGCTGCTACCAACTGATCGCGTCAGCACTTGAAACAGACACTTTCTTTGAGCAGTTATCTGGACATGAACATGACCGCTTACTTTCTTAAAGCCCTCCAGGGTGCTCTTCAAATTTTCATAACGCCGAAACACGTCAGAGAGAGATCGCTCCACGGAGTTCAGGTCTGCCAGGGCGGCTTCCTTCTCCGTCGTCACAGTCTGCAAAGCCTTCTGGGAACTCTGGTTGTTGCGCTGCTCGTCCTCTGAGAAGAGCGAAGAAGAAGACATTCATTTGGAGTGCTAAATAACTTACTGTATATCTTGTATTCAGTCTGGTAACAAACCACATTACATTAACCACATAAACAGGGACACAAAGAGAAAAGACTTGAGTGAAACGTGTGTTTTCTAATTGCTGCTTTGTCTCTCCTAATACAGGACAATGTGGACTACCGTTACTACATCTAAGTCAGTAAAACAGGAAACAGTACAATATTACACAAATCACACTGTGGCACTAAAATCCTTACAGCAACTAGTGAAATAAATGGTTACATGAAAAATAGAAGTCTGCTCTGCTCTAACATTTCTACTTACCGATCATCTGAGCGATTGTCTTCTCATATTCTGCAACAATCTTCCTATAATAAGACAAAACACATGATAAGCCTTACTTAACCTTATGACAGAATGCTTTAGCTTCTCAAAACCTCACATGACCACCTTGGAAGTCAAACAGTGATATCTGAGTAAAAAGAATGCAGCAACACGTTTTCTAACCTCATCTCACTGACTTGTTGTCTGCTGTCCTCGTACTTCTTCTTCCAGTCGTTGGCTTCTGTCTCTTTAGTGATGATCTGAAAAGAGACGTCTACTGTGAACAGAACTGTGCATTCAAAGAAGACACCTAAACTTGATCCATTTAGGAGAAAACAAACACATATTTCATGTTGGATGAGTGTGATAAAACTGCGCACCTCCTCTCTAATGAGGGTAAGAACGGCCTGTTTTTCTGCCTCACTGATGCAGATGGAATCCAGGACCTGACTTCCTGTTTTCTGCATTTCACTTCCCTCCGACTTGTTCTTCAGCTTGCATGGGTCCTCGAACTGCTGAAGGTAGAAGGAAATCAGTTTTCTTGTACATCCAGTAGTATAATGGTGGGTGAGTCTACCTAAACTTTTCAAGAATGTACAAGGTATTTATGACAGAAACATAAGTAACAATCACCAATACTGCCATAAAACTATACCTTTTACACTAAAACAAACCCTTTTCCCCCAGTTTCTCATCATTTGTTTGTTATTTAATATTGTGTCTTCTAATCATTTTCTTTCATAAGTATAAAATGCATAATTTTCTGTGCATCAAATTTGTCTTCTTCTGGGAAACCCATTATAATATAGGTGCTTAGATAGCAAATGCAAAACCCTTCATGTTATTAGTTACAAAATACCAATTAGTGAGAGAAAGTAACAAAGGAACATTTCATTCTGTAATAAACTGCATATTATGACTCTCTCTCTTATCCTTTTTTCTTCATTCTTGCAAACTTCTCTCATTCTTATTTTTTACCCTGTACCCCTCTTGCCTTTCAATCGGCGTTCTAACACATCTCAATCCTTCTTCTTCTTCTCCTCCCCGTCTCTCTCCCCTTTCATTTTGTCCTTCCCTGGATTATGACAGTCATATTCTAATCTCCTGAATGTAATCTAAATCCATCTGTCACCTGAGTACATGAACATGGTGGCAGACACTAAGTTCCTCCTGCTCTCCTAAAGCATAGTGCAGTCATCATATCAGACAAACGATCATACATACTGCAGCTTTAGAAAATAATCATGTAGGTAGCTCTAAACACAAAAATTGTATTACATATTTAAGTCACATCACACTTTACTTGATTCCTTTTTTAATTGACTATGTAAAATGTCACCAATTCAAATAAGAAAAGAAGTGTTAACACAATGTGCCAATATGACCATAGTGAAATGTAATGCTGGGACACCTCTGGAAGTCTGCAACTGATGAGGACACTTTAGTTCAACTAATAAAATAGTGCTTCAGCCCCATCTAGTGGTCACTGGGGGCATCATTTTGCAGTTGAATTACTTAGATGAAAAATGTCACATGCATGAGAGTGTGCGGCTATGATGATAGACAAATAGATTGCATATGGGCCTGACACAACACATGTAGGGGAAATGACATGAATGATTAATTGTGATGTTAACTTACCAATGAGCAGCAGTCTGAGTCCTCGGGCTTTGATGACACATGGCCGTCTGGAACTGGAAGAAAGATATACACGTGTTAATAACAAATTTAAGGTGAAACATGCTGCGGCCTTTTTTTTTTAAAATCTAGTATTACGTTGAACAATTTAATTTCCCTGCCCACAGGATGAGACATGATCACTTATTTTCAGCAGTTAGAAGTATTCTCATGACTTACTGTATGTAATATTATCTTTTTCATGTGTAATTATAAGTTTTACTTAAGTCTTGCCTTTAAATAAACTCACACCACTGGCAGTTTGTATACACTTTAGTTATGACTCACAATGAGCCTAAATGACTAGTTAGGGCATATGTTGCAGAATGTTTTCAAGGCAGGCACTTCCTCTTACAATGACAGACTGACTGAGTTCACTGTTGGTTCATATTTCAAACTCATATAAATATCAGCTCAGTACAACTTTAAGAATTGCCTGTCCACAGTAAAAAACAACAACAACATCATGCCTTTAGAAACAATAAAACCACAAGTGTAACAGTGCATGTTTTATCACACCAAAACAACTGAGAAAACCAACCATACTGTCATGGGGCTCATGACTGACACAGTCACAAGTTTCAGTGCACAATGATTTAGTTAATGATTAATGTTGTGTGTGTCTGTAACAGTAAGGCAATGACCGGTATTGACCCAGGGAAGCTAAAGAATGCTGTCTAAACTTTAACATCCAGTTATCTGAACTCTGTACTGTAGAGTCCCTCACTGATAACTGAGTTATTCACTACTAGATCAGTGTGCACTGAAGCTGGGCACAACATTAACATGAAAATCTTCATTGATCCTGTTACTCACTGCTTTGATCCTTGTCTGGTTTGACACCGGCACTGCTCGCCAACTTTTCCTCGTCTGTGGCGTGTCCGCCATGATGGTCATCCTTTAATAGCAGCAAATATAATCAACCACACTGACTGTACGGAGCTTTTCTAATTCTTATACTACCACATGGGTCAGATGAGCAGCAGACACATTCTCAATTCTTACCTGTCCGCTGAAGTCCTTTTGCATCGGCTGGCTCTGCTTCATTTTACAGGTGTTCCTGAGAATGAAGGTCAATAACAACGTCAGTGTCAACACTAACCTGATCATAATTCTGCATGTGTGTACATGTTGGCAGGTGTGGTGATGAAAAGAGGAAAGCAGGAGAGACAGAAAGCCTTACAGCCAGACCTCATTGCTCTGCTCTGTGTGTGCGCTAAGTTCGCATGCTCTGCTTAAAGCGCAGAAGAGTTACGCAGAAGAAAAATCTGATTAATCAAAGAGATTATTTTCAAACTGAAATAAGAGCAAGAACAGTTGCTCTGAGCATTAGAGGGAATTACAGGGTTTCCACTAACGCTCTTTCTCCTCTACTTTCTAAATCTACTTCTACTTTTTAATTTAGGTCAGGTGGATGAAAGTGAACCTGGACTTATACAAAAAACAGCAAGGACTGAGGTTACAAATACACACACGTCTGCACACACAGTTATACAGTACTTACAACAGAACACAGAGGAAATGGACTTGCTCAGCAGTCCTGATGCCACACAGAGAGAAGGGAAACAGAATGACAGGTGTGGAAGGAACAGGTAGGAAAGACACAGGAGAGGACGGGACAGGGGTTAGCTCAAACACAAGGTGAGTGCAGGGTTATTATAGTTTAGTAAAAAACTAAGACTCAAAGTAGACAGGTAAGAGGTTTTACTTAAACTGGAAATTAAAACCTTGTTGAAAACAAAAAATATTGAAATTAATGTGAAATTAAAGTCTTCCATAACTTCTTAACCAACTTCCAAAAATGATAAAAGTATAACAAATATAAATTGACAATAGAAAACAACTAAAAGTATTTCCCAGGATTGTCCTTCACTCTTTTTATATTGGCAGGAGATTTATAAAGAAAAAATATTTAGAATTATGGATCACTGCTCTTTTGTTACATTATTATCTGGGCAAAATCCCAGACAAACTTATCACTCAGGATGAATATTTTGGCTGGTAAGTGAGAAAGCCATCACATAGAAATTGCCTTTTATTATTATTATTATTATTATTGGCCTATAAAATGTAATCCATTACATATGTATGTAATTGAAAGACCCTGTTCCTGTACAAGTATTGTGTTGCCCATGTCAAACCACTCATTAACTTGAAATTTTCAATAAAAATAAAAATAATCTTTGTGCACAAAACTGAATTTGCCAACCGGCAATGGTTCTTCTAACAACATGAGTACGTAGTACTTATACAGGAGTGTGTAGTACTTGGTGTAGTAGTTCAGTGGTTCTTTGTTAAAAAATAGAGATGTGAATCAGGATTCTTTTTTAGCAAGAACAGAAGAATGCCACAAGAGGGCATTGTTTTACACTTTAACTTTAACTTTAACTAAAAAAAAAGTTCTGCCAACAAACACAAATTATTTGAGTGTTTAAAATACTTTATCCAGCTATGAACACTGAAGAAATCCCCTAAATCTGGAATAATTCAAGCTAATAAAATCATCCTGAAAACTGAACAAAAAAAGAACTGAAATTCTAAAAATAAAAATGATAAGCAATAAAAAAAAAACATTGAAAACTATAACACTGGTAAGGAAATGAATGAAAACTATAATAACACTGGTAAGGAAATGAATGGATGTGCAGGAGAGAAACAACAGCTGAAAGAACTTGTGAAGGTACACAACAAGTGGTTAAAAACACTGATCACTTCAGGTTGATTGTGCACAAACGTGTTGTGTTCCCTACGCTATAAGAGAGAGCACTGTTTGTTCAGTCATATTAGTTCAGCTTCAGCCACTGAGTGATGGCTGAAGAGGCCTTTGTGTACGTTTGTGTTTTACTCACGTGGTAATTGTGCCATTGGACTTGCAGGTCAGGTTTGTGTTTTGCGTGTTGCCATTAAGCAAGTCGGGATCCACACAAATGTCATGACTGGGGATCAAGTTTGAGTCTTGGCTGGAGTCAGACGTCACTGGAGCCTCGTCGTCCACCTCCAAAGGATCAGGTTTGTTTAGTGGGGAGAGGATGGACAGAGATGGGGGCCTGAGGGCTTGAGGCTGTGACAGAGGGCTGGATGGCGAGAGGCCCTCTCCAGGACTGGATATGCTGCTGATGGTCAGGTTAAGGTTTTGGTCCAAACCAAAGCTGCGCTCGTTAGGTAAGGAGCCGGTGGGGTTGTTTAGGGAATCAACCTCTTGGAATGAAAGTGGGCCGACATCCTGGTTGGAGTTCTTGTCGAGAAAGAAGTTTGTAACATCAGGAAGAACTGTGAAAATGGAAGAAAAGTAAGTACGTACTGTATATAACTGAGTTTATACAGGACCTTTCAAGAGCAGAATGTCACAATATGCTTCCCAATAAGAAATGAGGCAACAAGCATATAATACAGACTTCCAATGAATAAAAAGAGTGAAAACAACATAAATAGAAATAACTTTACCCAAAGACAAATTTAAACATGTGGTTCTTTTAAAGATGCTTTTTTTGTTTTTGTTTTTTATATTTTTGAACATATAGAACAGACAAATACAATTGAACAAGAACAAAAACCCTCACCCACCTCCCACCCTCTGCGGTCTCGAGGAAAGCAAAACAAACAAATAGATAGAATAAACAATAGAATAAACAAAAACAGAAATCACACCTTGCCCAGTCACTCCCCTCTAATTCTTGTGATGCTGAGGTCATTAGGACTGATACTTGTGCTACTGTGTTTTTCCATAGGTCTATAGTCGATGATTTGGCTTTGTTAATCCTTGCTGTAGAGAGCTCAAGCATAACTATGTCCAGAAAATACACCAACCACTGTTTTAAAGATGCTTTTTAAAAGGTGTCCACAGATTGCCCAAAGTCCGAAGGGAGAGTTTCAAAGTTTAGTTGCCACAACCTTAAAAATAGTCTATCCTAGTTTAAGTCTGCAGTAGGCTAGATGTCTGATGTAGGCTGGTGAATGACCCTGAAGAGCTATAAAAGTATTGAATTGAATTGTAAATATTAGAGTTAAGAAATTAACATTGGTGTCAAATAAGACCAGATCAAGAGCTTAACAGAATAATTTTAGATCACATGTAAATGATCCAAGGATGTTTTGATAACGCAGTTGAAGGAGTTAAAAAAGTTGGGACGGAAGGAAAAAAAATCTAGTCCCAACCCGACACTCAATGGGCATGATTTTTAGTTTTTCAGCAGAAAAATCCTGAACAAAAGAAACACTTAACAATGAGCTGAAACACTATAAAGCTTTGTAAAGCCGAAGGGAGCTGCAGATTCAGGTGTTACATTTCTGTAGGTTCATCACGATGAGTGACCCCTTTCACTTTGTTTTCACATTGTCATTTGTTAACATAAAAATATTAATTATAGACATTTTAAGACATCAGGAGGGTTACATGAGATGCAAACTTGAATATCATCTACATAGCAGTGATAGGAGATACCTTTGAAATTACTTAATATCTGGCCAAAGGCAAACAATACCAGGCAAACAGAATAGGACCCAGGAGAGAACCTTGGGGCACACCACAATACTGAGTTTCAGCGGGATGCATAAACCAACAGCAACTGAAAAACTCTGGTCAGAAAGGTAGAAGGAGAACCACTGCAGGGCTGACCCTGAGACAAGCAGATCTTAATCCTTTCTTCAACATCTCTGTCCCAAAACAGTAACACATACCCCATCCTGTGGCTACTAAATAATTTGTTTTCATTGCAGGATTTAACCTTGAAATGATGGCCTCTCCTTCTCCTGTTAGAACACTTAAAATGACTGCTAGCTTCCTCTCAGAGCCCTTCACATCCTGTGTCCTCACACATCCGTTAACTGCTAGCTAACGACCACTGCAGCAGGCTGGTCTCTGTTGAGTCACACTGCTGCTGAAACACAGGACTCTCTGTAACTGAAAAATACACCCACTCACACTGTAAAACTTACACACCGACACAGAATAATAAAACTGAAATAACTCCTGTATTTCTTCTCAACTTGCACACAACATAAATGAAGTAACTGTGGCTTCACCTTGGGCGGGTAACAGCTTCTCACATCGTTTCTCATGACTGACGGCTAATGTGTGACTTATTACATCATACATTCAATTAAGTTTATGTAAGCTTCTGCTCAAAATCTGGGTACTTTCAGACAAACCACACACCCTTCGGAGAAAGAGAACAGATGTAGAGGAACCACACCCAGTCACAGAGTACACACCACCACATGGCCTAGCAACAAAGACAACATCAGGCTTTATTACAGTTTCACAAATCGAAGAAAAAGAGGAAAAGGAGACAGAGAGGGAAGTGAGAGAGAAACAGTATATAGGTAGACAAATAGCTGTCTAAGGTTTCAGCAACGTCCTGGTTTAACAGTACAGTTTGATTGTGGCCCATTGTTATTCCCATGAAAAGACAGTGATTACCCCCTGAGCCGGTATCATCTAAATATAGTGAACCAGAATATTGGTTTCTCCACACAGTCAATCTTTTATTCATGAAACTAACCCAGATTTTGTATAGACCATGTGACTGTTTTAGCATGAAAAGGAGACAGTATTGTCTGCAAACCAGACTCAAAAATAAACACAGTTACTGTTACAGTTACACTGTTATTATCTGGCACAGCATCCCATATGCTATGATCAAAACGTGTCTAATTTTAGCTAGCTGAGCCATCTAAAACATGTAGACCAATTCTATCCTGATACATGTACAGTATATGTTAAAATCAATCACTTTAATGAAAACTGATACAGATGGAGAAATAGAGTTTTCAAACATCAATGATATAAATAGCATTTGTTTCAGCACAGAAGATGCACTCCAGATTATCTATTACCATGGTGATGTGGGGTACTTGTTGAAAGCAGGGCAGTGGGAGGGGAGGGGTGAGGGGCTGTGGATTGGACAGCAGTTGGCTTCACTGGCAGCTTCAAGCAGGCCAGATTGATCTACTAAACCTTTATCAGCCGATTTACTAGTCTGTGCCTAACAGGATTTTTACAAGTTATTTCATTTACATTTAACTTTTCCTATGACATGGTCTGCTGATCCAAGATCTGTGTGATCAGCAAAAGCAAGAGTGAACAACATAAACAAAGAACAACATAGTGACACAAAGGAACATTGCACATTAGGTAAGTTTCACTTTAGAAAGTGGTGTAATTACTATGCTAAAATTAAAGTGTCAGTACCTAACCCTAATCTTAAAGCCACACATCTTAAAAAAACTGGAAAAATAAAACGGCATGAAATCAGCTTGATCAGGTATGACTGGAGGTAAGTGAGAACATTTGTAATTTGCATTTACCAACCCTTTAACATACATCTGCCAAAATCTGCTTTACAATTTTTTTGAATTACATAGACATTATTTGATCAGAAATTAAGTAAACAATATAACTTTTCACTTGGTACCAAAAAAGTATTGAGCCCTGCCTGAGAATATCCAATGGCATTGTTCATGTGTGACAGAGTTTAAAGTTTTTGTCCAGTATTAGAGCCCTGGGTCAGCCAAACAGCTGAGCCATCTCACCTGTGTGGTTGGAGTTGTCCAGTTGGCTCAGTAGCTTCACAACACCTGGTGACTCTGCCTCTGGGGTCTCAAAGGTCCCCTCCGAGTCTGAACTGTGGCGAGAAAGAGAAAGGAGAAAGGACCTTAACAAAACATAATTTACAACAAAGAAAAGAGAGGGAGAAACAGCAGGAGAGAGGTTAGAGCTACAACTGAGTGTTTGGGAAGTTATCTAGAACTAAAGTTGAAATCTCCAGTTTGAAATTGAAAATGTGCTGAAACAGACAAATATGATCCAAAAACAACTATTCTCATGAAGTGACTTAGCGCATGTGATAAAAAAACAAATCACACTGCCTGTTTTAAAGTTATAAGAACAACCGTCTACTGTCTTTGAGAACAATGAGGCATTGAAAATGTTGACAGTCTAAATAACTACATATTAATGCTACAAACAGCTACTTAATGATGCAAATGAAACAATGAAAGCTCTGATTGTGTGATGCAGTGAAAAATTATTTTTAACAAATAAGCATTGGCTTTCTAATATCAATCTTCTGGTTTCTTAAAGTGACATAAAAACAATATATTTCAGAGTTCAAAGCAGCTCAAAATAAACAAGCTGCTTTTATTTTAAAGGAAGTCAGAGAAAGGGGGAGGAGAGGAAGTGAAGTCCAAGAAGGCCACCTGCATCCTTTGCTCCTCAATAAGGACACACTGTGTACCCCCAGACTCATTCAAACGCGCACACGCACACACACACACACACACACACACACACACACACACACACACACAGTCTTTTGGTCTGCTGTGTCAGCTGCCAAGACACCCAGCACACATTTATGCCCAAACTGTGGAGAGACAAAAGGGAAGGGAGAGACAGGGAGAGGGAGAGTTTATGTGGTTGTGTGTGTGTGTGTGTGTGTGTGTGTGTGTGTGTGAGTGTGTACGCATTCCCAGCCACTTGAACACACATCAAAACGTCCGCACTCTAATGAAAAACAGCACGAGAAGGAGCAAAGCTCTCAGTGCCAATACCCAACCACACTCCATCTCTGATACCAGTTCAGACAAACACATTGACACGCTCTGGAGCCAGAGCTAATCCTTATATACATACCCACCCCCCACCCTGCACACACACACACACACACACACACACACACACACACACACACACACACACACACACTAAATCACATCCCAGTGATGGCCCCAGCCAGTGGATAGTTACTTAGAAACTAGAAATGGACAGAAAAAACTCAAAAGCTTTGGAAACTATGGCTTTTTCCCCTTCCCCCAACTTTCAGCAACTGTTCCCCAACTGCCAAACAGCCTTCAAACAAACAAACACAAACACAAACACACACGCACACGCACACACACACACACACACACACAGCCTAGACAGTCATATCCTCAGCGTTTGGTGCCTCATAAAGAAACAGGCTGGTGCTCACTAAACAGTAGTTTGAGTGTCTGTATTTTGACTAAGAATCTGTTTTTAGCCAATGACAGCATGACCAAGCCACTGGGATCTACAGCATAGGAAAGAATCCAAGATTATACCACCGTGTGTGTGTTGCTCTCTTTGTGTGTATATATCCACCACCTGTCAGTATGACTCAGAGGAATCTGCATTCATCACACAAACACACAATCAATATGCTGCTGTTTACACTGAAGCAAATACAGAGAATCACTATTTCCTTTCCATATATCCTCTTCTTATACAGATTATACAGACACAACTATAAACCAGAAGTCTGTCACTCTATCTTCTCTTTCTCTCTCTCTCTCTCTCACACACACACACACACACACACACACACACACACACACACACACTGTGGCCTAGCCCTCTTACTTGTTCTCTAAGCCATCCTTGGATCTGGGCTCCCCCTCGTCCCCCGCACCCCCAGTCACTGCTGACCATGTCCATTTGGCCCACTGGACCGGAGACAACCAGGACATCCCTGCACCACGTTGAGTCTTAAACCTGCTGCCACCTCCAAAATGTAATAGTAAACTTCCTCTTCTACTGAATTCGTTAGATTGTCACTGCTGTCAATCAGGTTCAGTGATCTTCCATGGTCCTTTCTACTTCAAAAAGGAGACTCTCAAAAAGAAGCTGTCGATCTGTCTTTTTGCCTCTCTCGCTCCTAATGTCAGCGTCTGCCCCTCTTGCTTTCTATATGGCTTGCTCACTTCCTCTTCTTGCCGCTCAGCTTTCTCATGCTGCTCTTTTGTGTTGTTGACGCTCGTGAGAGGGAAACGTGTCTCACGCTGCTGCTGTTTCTGCTTTGCTCTCCACAGCCCTGACTCACACAGCGCAGATTACTGGAGCATCAGTAGTCACTCCTCTCTCTGGTCCCCTCCCCTCTCCCTCTCCTTCTGGGTGGACGATCAGCTGGTTAACAGACATCGGCTCGCCTTGCTCCTGCATGTTTGCTAACTTGCTCACTCGCTCTCAGGAGTTGGCCTCCCCTCTCCCCGATTCTGTCAGGGTTTGCCGATTGTGAGGGAAGAGCAGGGGGGAGAGGAGAGGCAAAGAAGCGTCCGATTTTTCTGGGGCAGACAGACTACCAGACATTTGTGTCTTGAAGAAATAGTAGATGAAACGAGTAGGGCTGCCCCCTCTTAGTCGATTAGTCGACTAATCGGTCGTTTTGGTCTTAGTCAACTAAGATTTCTTTAGTCGATTAGTCATGTTTTATGCTTTTTTCGTGCTGAATGACTTATTTCCAAGAAACGTACGAGCACATCTCTGGTAAACACAAGAATTAAAGTGGTGCTTTTGCATGACTCTTTGCGGAGAAACTCAGATTTACAGATCTGTCGATTAAATCAACTAATCGATTAGTCGATACAATTGAATGAGTGTTAGTCGACTAAGAATTTCTTCAATCGAGCACAGCCCTAGAAACGAGAACAGGTGAGGAAAGGGAGGAAATGATGAGGCTAACGATGGGGATTGGAGATAAAGCTCATAACATTGAAATAGTCTAACCTTCTAAAATCTGCCGTCTTATAAGGCCTTCCCTAATTCCCTAAAAACTTGTATTAAAATGCAAACGTAACTTGTAGTAAAATGCAGTAAAGCCCTACCTATGTACATATGTGCTGGCATGTTTTGGGTGGCCCACAATGAGTTTGAAAGGAAATTTGAGTTGTTAATGGTTGGTTAGCAACTTCCAGCAGAGGCTTAGCCTAGAAATCTAGACGCACCCTAGCGGCAGCAAATGTAATTTGCAGCCAGAGGGTCTAGCAACTCTCCGTTGGCTTGCGAGCTGGAAAAAACAAACTCTGGCCGGCCAATCACATTGTGTATAGAGTCGGTGGCTTTGGCCGTGACTCTGGAAGACTCTTTGAGAAAAGAACAAAGAAAGGCACTGAAGTCATTCTTAAAAAAGGAAGACGTGTTCGGAGTTTTGCCGACTGGATACGGCAAAAGTTTAATCTATCAACTAGCTCTGCTACCTTCTTCGTTGGTCTGGTTGGTTGTAGCGCTATCCTATTGTATGCAGAGAGAATTTGAAAGACAACCGTTTATCCCGCCCCTCGGATTGAGCCCTGTCAATGGTGAGTTCCCAGACCCAACATCTTGATGTGGGTCTGGCTTGTCAGGTAGCAGAGGTTGTGTATTACTGTGAATAGTGACATAAAGAGTAAATAATATTTATGCCAATATTCCCTGTATAATAAAGGGAGCAACAGCTACAAAGGACAAGGACTAAGAATGTACCCTGTATGAATACTATAATCCACACAAACAAAAGATAAAATGTGAACTGGAAATGTAGCCATTAATTCCATGACGTTGTGTGACCAACCCTACAGAGGATCTATTGTTCACTGAAAAGATCCAGGTCAGACAGCATACTAATCAATACAGCAAACCTAGATTCAGCAGTAGTGGTGCAACTACCCATCAGACTGACAGAAAAGTCATTTGGAGCATAGCTCTGATCACTGCATATACACACTTTCACCCACACATGTGCCTCTAAGGCTGTTCATGGATGGCTTATATAACTCTTAGTCTAGGCTTTCACAAATACATCACGCGCGCACACACACACACACACACACACACACACACACACACACACACACACACACACACACACACACACACACACACACACACACACACACACACACACACACACACACACAGATGAGATGAGTTCTTTCAAAAAACATGGGCCATGACTAATCTAATAAGGGGAAGATGGTTCAGCCACTGTGAAAAAGGTGAGCAGGGAAAGAAAAGGGAAGCAGCAGAGACATTTTTCTTGTTATTTGCACTTTGAGGTTCTTTCCTGCTGTTTATTGCTCACATGTGAAAATCATGAAATGAAAGGCAGAAGCTTTACCGCTGATGACAGTGAGCTTATCCACTGAGACAGGCAGGCAGATAGATGAGTACATGCACAAACACACTGTGTGACAATAATGTCACACACTGTTGAACACAGAGAAAGACGCTCTGTTCAATCTGTAATAGCTGGCCGGAAAAATTGAGCAAATTAGAGACATGACAGATGGAAAACAGCATTAATTAAAAATGAGGAGTGAGAGACAGAGATATAACAAGCATGAGAATAGAGAAAGTGAGTTTTTGGGTAGGACTGACATCTGAAATGCAATGCAAATTTTTTCGTAAACATTCCAGACATTGTCTCCCTTCCCTCCTTTGTTTCCTTATCTGTCAGTCAGTACAGCTGAGAGGATAAACCTGTCTGTCTTGCAGTGGACATAATCTGCCAAAACCTAACAAACCCACTAAAGCAGTAAGAGACCTGTTCCACAAACTGTTTACTTTGCTACAACTTGAGGTTGTAAACTCACCTCTGGACATACAATGGAATAACAAAGAGAAAACACAGCGTCTTTATGCAGACAGAGAGACAACATGCAGAAGTGGACAGAGAGGGAATAATCCCTGACTCTCTCCCTGGATGAGAAATGAACCACAGACAGAGAAAAAGGAAAACAGAGAGGGGAAAAAGAATCAGCTCTTATGTAATACCTTGAAACCACAAATAGCAAAGAGTGAAACAGTGGCAAACCCACACATACAGTACACCCATATGCGATCTAGAGCTGCCATTTTAGCACACAGCAGTGGACATACTACCCAACAGACATCAACCCTCGGCTATTATGTGTTTGACGTCAGTTAATCCAGCAAGAATGCACATCCTTAATCATTAATTACATTTTGACTGATCGCAGCATGTGTGGTTATGAGCTAAGAATAAATCAGCAATGATAAACATGTCTGTGAGCCACAACAGAGGTGATGTGATACTGGATAACTAACTATGTGTGTGTGTGTGTGTGTGTGTGTGTGTGTGTGTGTGTGTGTGTGTGTGTGTGTGTGTGTGTGTGTGTGTGTGTGTGTGTGTGTGTACACTGAGAGGGAACTAGAGAAGCTTCTCTTACTTAATCCAATGTATGATCACAGAAGGTCATAAATCTGACATTTCGTACAGCAACACCATCAGGTCATAATTTCCCCTGACCAACAATTTGGTTCATAACAAGTTATCTTAAAACAAATGGGTTGATTTACATTAAATTTGCGGTTATCGCCGGGCTTTCCTCTAGCACCACCATCAGGAAAACTTGTATACAATGAAATAATGAACTAATGGTTGGATTTACAGGGAAAGACCACAGTCAAGCCCCCAAGAGGATGAGCCATTTTGACTTTTAACATCCTCACAATTCTTCTTGAGCACCATCCTGACAAATCTTTCATTTTTATACCCAGTGCTGCTAAGAGTTGTCACAGTATGTTTCCTGTCCAACATTTTCATATTGTGGCATGTAATTGCAGCTTCCATACTTTTAATTTTAGACTTGGGCACTAACCCTGTTTCATTTACAAGTTACATTCAAAGAAAATGTAAAAAGCACTTTTTAAAATATTCCTACTTTGATCAACATTTACACAGCACACATGCCAAACAGCAAACTTGCATTGTAATAAACATGTCAGTGTCAGAATTTACAGAACATTAAGTGATCCAGGTCTTAAATCTAAACTCAAACTGCTGTAAAGTTAACATAACTAGTTACACAGATTGTTAAAAAAACAAGTCTTGTCCAAAACTGAGTACAATACACATAATAAGCTCGATCCTCTCTGACTGAAATTCTTCAGGGATTGTTGGTGGAGTGGAATATCTTTTGAAAGCTTCAATCTATGAACTATATCTTTAAAATGAAAAACTGCATATCATTATTTTTAAGGTGAAAGCATCTATTTTGCCATGCAATACATGCTTGACTAAGTGACAACCTGCAAGATAAGTGTTTTCCTTAATGTGGCAACATATTTGGGTCTTTATTTAATCACTCATACATCCACACTTAATTATTTAACAGTCTAACAATAAAATACTTCACAGTGGCTTCTTTCATATTTTATTAGGGTACTTCTATTTATCTCAAAAAAACTTCTTTCAAACTAATTTCTTCTTGTGCAGTAGAGAATACCGCTGAAAAACAGACACTAGATGCATAGAGGTAGAGCCAGTATTGTTTGGATTCTATAGGCTAGATGCAGCACAAAATAGATTTTTGATGAAAGGATGTTGTGGTTAATGTTCTGGTGCATGCTCTGCTGTGACTACACAGTCTGCCATGTAAATATGTGGCCGTGTGTATGTGAATGTAAGAAGGCTTTATATGGGGATACAAGTAGGGGCATGAATATATATATATATATATAGATATATATATATAGATATAGATATACATTATATGACCATATGTCAGCTGTAGATATTGCGTTTATCAGTACGTTTTTCAACAGACAGATGGACTTGCTGTCTGTCTGTCTGCATGATGATGACTCACATCATCTAGCTAATCTAAAGAGAATAATATTGCTGTGGCCAGGATAGCTCAGTTGGTAGAGCAGGCGTACGTATATAGAGGGTTATTCCTCGACGCAGAGGGTGCAGGGTTTGAGTCCGACCTGTGACGATTTCCTGCATGTCTTCCCCTTTCATAGTTATCCTATCCTTTCAAGGCGGAAATGCTCAAAAAAAATAAAAGAGAATAGTATTGCTGGGTCATATTTGTTGTCATATTCGTTGCTCCATCTAGTGGCCATTATTGGACTCTCAGCCAGATCCCTCCCATAAAACCAAACTAATTAACATAAAAACAGCACCATCAATTCAGCTGCCCCTTCTGGGATACAATGCCAGGATGAAAGAGCAAAGAAGACAAAACTAGCTGAGGGAAGAATAGATGTGAGAGAGAGAAAGCGAGAAAGATACATAACAGGTCTGACGTCACCTCTGGGAGCTTAAACAGAGTTGACACGATCTCTAGTTCATCCATAGACTGTAAGACTATAGGTTTCCCCATGGCAACTATTTGGGAAAGGGTCACAAGTGTATTAGCCTACACTATGTAAACATACGTATAGACACAACACACAGAACAGAAAGAAGGTAGCAATGCTGATATTTACTTTATATCTTTTGTTGATTTTTATATTTTAATGCGGCATTATCCAGGACACAGCAGTCCCACAGAGATTAAATATAAAGAGAGAGTCCAAAGTCTTTGATATGCTGCATAACTGTTTTTACATCCCTGATATATCTGCATTTTAAATAGAGAACATCCAATTAGCTGCAATCAGAGCAGAAAACTAGCACGGGGTGAACAGAGTATGACAGAATAGAGCCAAGGCACTCACTGTGCTACAGTGCACTAGAATATCTTAACTGATAGAGGCATGATAAACAAAAAAGAAAGAATGAGGGAACAAGGGAGAAAGAGAGAAGGGGGTTTACCCAACAGGAGTCATGTACAGACACCAACTGAGCTATTGTTCCTGACTACAACAGGGACACAAAAGCATACAACTCCCAGACAATAGTGCATGTACATTGTACACATGCACGCACAGAGCAATGACATAACACACCCCCTACTGTTCTACTTTATAATGTTTCCATTCATTTTCTTTGCCTGTTCAAAATCAATTTCAAATAGACTTAATTTAACTTTAAAATGCCATATACATTGGATTCCATTGCACTGTACTATAATATACATCATATATAACAATATTGTGCAAGTGAAGGTTTTCAGTGATACACTTCAACATTATTCAGCAGTGAGTTTCAGTTTCATCCTGGCAAGCCTAGTCAGCATAGGCTTATGCATAATTAAAAGATACATCTTCACATTTTGCGCTTGTCTTCATGTATTTACAATGTGTGTCTCTCTAAAGATAAGCAAAGTTTTTCAGCCTACACTGGCCTGAATTCGTACCACTGCAGCAAGAAATGAGTTCCAGATGCAGGTCAGCCTCTTCCCAAATGAGGAACTGTCTGGATGTTTAAGGGTTTTGGAGAACAGGAAGTCCACTGTACATCCAAGACTGCTCCAGTTAGGACATGAAACGAATGATTAAGCCAACTAAAATTAGACCAGAAGCCGAAAACTGAGATCCCACGGCACTGGTTGGCTTTTCAGTTTTCCCACAGGAAGGACCCCAACCCCCACCAACCCTAACACAAACACAGATGCAGGAGTATGCTTATGTGATAACAATGAATAATGCTTTAACATGGCTTTGTCTCAGTGTTAGTCCATCTGAGCTCTCATGTCTTTGCCTTTCTGTCACTCGCTGTTTCCCTGCCATCTCCAAAACAACATCTGCTACAGTAAACGGCGGCACCGCTTCTCATATTAACCGCTGTTCTCCATGACTTGAATCACTGAGTGAACACAGTGACATTTAAGAAAAGACGAAAGTGTTCCGCTACAAGGGGCTTCCGGAAGCTTTTAAGATATAAAGCATCGATGGGATCAGGTGGGAGGACAAAGTGAAGGACTCACTCTATGTTAAAAAGGATTAAAGAAAAAGAAGTGGGAGCAGGGCGGTTTAGTGCTTTTAAGCTGTGACGAATGCCCCAGCAACAACATCTTCATTCCCTTTCCCTTCATTTTGACAAGATGAAAGGCTTCATACATCACACAGTACTCTAAGGATGTCAAACACTGCATGAACAAGAACAGGAAGCTGTGCTATACCTGCTCAGAGAGAAATAAATTGTACCACGTGTATCAAAATATAGAATTTGGGTCACAACTACATAATTAATAGCAGGCAGCAGCAATGTTCTCTTTACAGTTGTAACTACAAAAGCTGCTGCTAAAATGTCAAAACCAATGACACTTGGATTTGGCTTGGACACTGCCTTAATTTCAGGAGCATGATCAGCTCATGCTCATTACATTAGCCTCTCTGCTTATGTCATCATCATTACCACTCTGTCTCTTCCCTCTTTCCATAGATTTGAATACCAAAATAGAACGACCGGAGAGGCTGTGTGCAGAGCAGTCTGATGGGCTGATGCTTTTAGTCCAGCAGGGAAAGCCCTGGCTCTAAATTAAGCACCAAGGTCTCAGCACTGCCCTTCAACCCCTCTCTGTATCTCTCACTCCTCTCTCCCTCACTGATACGGAAGCACTTGGTTCATACACACTCAAGACAGCACATTCTCAAGTACCAAAGGGCTAAACTGATCTGCAGTCCTTGATCAAGTGCACCACTCTGCGCAAGCTTCCGTTTCTCATCAAGAACTTGCACACACAAACATACAAACAATGAAGGATCTCATCTTACATGCTGCTCTTCTTCCGAGGAGAGCTGACGGAGCCCTTCCTGTTCTGGCTGAAGGAGCCCCCCATGGCAACAGCTGCGTCTGTGTTTTAGGTTGATCACAGATGACGATGACGCATGTCCCTTTTCTCCTCCAAAGGTTCACCTCTGCCTCTCCTCCAGACAGCCTGGCTCAACATCAGAGCCGCACAAAGCACTGCTTCTCATGACTGACTTGTTATTATCTAACCAACAACCAGCCTCCCCTCTCGCAGTCCTTTCTCTTTCTCTGTTGGTGGTGTACAGTGTAAATACTCAGGAGTACTACTGATAACACATAGCTAACAGCCCCGCCCTCCTTGCTCTACTTCTCCTCTCTCTCTCTCTCTCTCTCTCTCTCTCTCTCTCTCTCTCTCTCACATACATTTACTTGCCAGGCAGGCAGTGCATAGCCTTTAGAATGAAAAAGGCAGAGAGGTGGTGTGTGTGTGTGTGTGTATGTGCTTGTGTTTGATAGGGGAGTTGTTTAAAGAGCACTAAGTCCAGGGACTTGGAGGGGGAAGATGGAGAGTGAGAGTGAGAGTGTGTGTGTGTGTGTGTGTGTGTGTGTGTGTGTGTGTGTGTGTGTGTGAGTGTGTCATGGGGGTATTTGGCAGGGTGAGAGTATTGTTCAAGCGTGAAAGAGTCTCTTCTATTGTTAGTCAGCTGAATACCAGATCTGAGATGCAGGGGGAGGGATAGAAGATGATGGAGGGAGAGTTGGCGGCATAAAACACAGCCTCACTTGTTGTGCCACATTCCCACTACCTGCTGTGATCCCATATACCCACCCTTGCAGCCCCTTTAAGTTTTAGCATGACAATACACACACACACACACACACACACACACACATCGTTAAACCAACTGTGTAAGAGAATTCCACTGGTCCATTAATCATATTGAGTGTCAATACAGCAGAACCTTGTAATGATTAAAGAAGGAAATCATACCTCCTGATTCAAGCCTGTCCCGTCCTGTTTCGGATTAAAGCCCTCAGAGCACTGGTGGGTCAGGCACTGGTGCCCAGGACAGGCCCCCCCTTTGAGAGGCTTTAGTGCATAACTTCCTCCCACTGAGATGAATCACGAGGCTCACTATGGAGGTCCTAATTTCTGAAGGACCTTTATAACATTTCATTCACAAAGAGCGCACAAAAGAGTATTTGGCATAAAGGTAGGCTACTGGTTAGTCAGTACAGCCACTTGAACGTTACTCTGACCACTTGCTAGCTTAACGTGTTAGCGCCATAAATTACGAATACATAGCTACATGAACAATTACTCAATGTAGCAAATAGCCCAGAGTAGACTAATAACTTAAAAACAACTTGCCTCATGGTTGTTGTCCAAAGTTGTTGCCAGTCAATTCAACCGCTGCAAGTGATGCTGTTTTCCACACGACTGCGCATGCTCGAGTGACTTGCCATAGTAATGAGTGGCTAGACGTTGACGTTGTACATTTGAGAATTTAAAGTGACAACCCTTATTTCATTTAAATAGATGTCTGTTAAGTCACTATCTATACAATGGTGATTGAGCCCATGGCCCACTGATGAAAGTACTACAATATTTATATATTAATATTTGCAGTATTATAAACTGGGTGTCTGGCATGACATCTCCACAAAAAAACCTGCATTAGAGTTTTCCCCATTGCAAAGGCCTACACAAAAAATGGAACTATGCACACAATTCTGAAAACTTAGCTCATGTATCAACAACAAGACCAACGTCCAGACCATAGAAATAGAGCACAATTCCATTGTTTTCACTCAAATTCGTAATCAGCCAGAGGACTGAAATCTTCAGGATTGCCACTTTAATCGTGAAGATTGTATCCATGTAATAATATAGAGTGAAAACAAAGGAATTGTGCTGAGCGTTTAGCAGTCTAGCACATAGAAATATAATTATTTCAACATGATACAAATCCTAAAAAGAAGGCTGCAGGTGATTTTATTGCGTTTTAAATTTATAATAAGCATGCTTTTTTGAAATCCAAAAAACACAAGAAGACACTTGTAATGTTTTATTATGGCACACACAACCTATTACCATATTCATAGTGTATGTATTCAGAAAGGATTTGTTTTTTGGTATGTATCAACATTTTAGTATCAAGTGCAAAAACAGTATGGTAAGGGAGAGGAGCCAGGGACCATTAAGTAGTTTTTTCTGTGTTTAGACACAAATATTGCAGAAACAAACACAATGAAGAAGTTCAAGGTACTAACTGCAACATTACAAGTTGCATATGTGCATTTCTAAAGGAAGAAAAAGGAACACCATAAAGTTATTCATGTATTGTGCGGATGTTACACCCAGAGGGCTGAGATACAGGGTAGAGCTTTGGTGGTGGGGGCAGTGGTGCCCTGACAGTGCATAGTCTGGACCCCATGTTGCTTGATGGTGCAGATTTGTAATATTTATTATTAACAATGATATATTGATATTTGTTGCGTATATATTTTTATATAAAATAAATGTATCGTGTGTATGATTTGAAACACATTTTCAATATAATCTTTGTATCATGCTCTTTAAATGAAATGCATATGATTTAAATGTGACAACTCTCTTATTGCTGGATTCATGAGAATTATGAACATTTTGGAACCTAAGAATTAGGTCTGGACCATAAAATGTTGATCAGCCCTGCTCTAACATAACAAAGATGTACATGCAATACAAAAGATTATTTTACAATACCTTCATACAAAGGAACAGATGAAAGAAACATGTACCATTTGGCCCTTAGATTATACAAGTTTGAACTGTCTATATGTGAGATGCCACTCTGTTTTGGAATTAACTATATTATAGGATAAAGAATATATACTGTAGTCACACACACATACAGTACATACATACACACCCGGCTTGTCCATTCAAGCACCTGCATCTCCCTACTTTATTTCTGACACAAATGGTCATCTCCTTTTAGATACAGGTATAGATATGATCAAACTGAAATACATATTAAAAGTGAAATAAAAATATTATGTCAGAAGGCAAGATGTACTTCACTTTCAATGATAGTGTCAGTACAGGACTACACCCGTGAAATGTTATATTGCACAAATGTAAGAGTAGCAGCTTTGGGTTTTAAGTAGCCTCAATGTTGACAGAAAAAAATCGAGCTGCCAGGAGACAAAATATCGACCTTCATTTTCCTTCAGAAACTAAACGTTTTATAGTCAACCAAATGAAACCACCGGACCTGCTTATTTATAAAGGTAAGATGTTAGACTAAGGGAGAGCTTCCTTGGTCAACACAACTTTAAGTTTAAAGTGCTCATATTATGCTCATTTTCAGGTTCATAATTGTATTTAGAGGTTGTACCAGAATAGGTTTATGTGGTTTAATTTTCAGAAAACACCATATTTTTGTTGTACTGCACATTGCTGCAGCTCCTCTTTTCACCCTGTGTGTTGAGCTCTCTGTTTTAGCTACAGAGTGAGACATCTCACTTCTGTTCCATCTTTGTTGGGAGTCGCACATGCACAGTAAGTACTGCTATCTAGTCAGTTGCAGAGCATGAGGGAGTGCCATGCTAGCAGCTAAGCGAGCATTATAACGTGTGTTACAAAGTGACACACGTTTGTCACGGAAATGCTGGGCTACAACAGAGCTGTTTGGAGCAGTTTGTCAACAGTGTTTTCTGTTGGAGATGGTAAGGCCCTTTGGGGTGGACTTTGGGCTTTTTCACTTTGTAACCTATAACGTGCACAAAAATATATATAACACAATAAAGGAAAGGGAAAAGCCAAAAAGCATAATATGAGCACTTTAAAGGGTCAGACAGAGCCCTGTTGAACACACTTAATTATATTATGTTAGTTCTCAATGTGATACAATTACTTGATACACAACTTGATGTCTTTTTTCCATATTTGAACAAGTACTACAAGTGTCTTCATGATTCATGATAATTATGTTTTCAATATTATTCAGCTGCAGCTGTATGCATGATATGTCAACAGCTGTTGTAAAACTAAAGTGTAATGCAAAGTAAAATAAAAAAAATACTAATAAAAAGAAAGAAAAGTGCAATGGGTGGATTTGAAACAACTATCAGATACCAAACCCAGTCCTGCAATGGGAGTTTAGGCAGCACCAAGAAGTCACCCCTACTTCAAACGAAGGTTGACTGCAGCCAAACAGTCTCTATTGTCAAGGGAGGAGAGGGGGTGAGGCAGTCAGAAAACACCAAGAAAGTAAGGCATTCTGGAAGAGGATTGTGCAGCCTCTGGCTCCGATAGATGTCCTTCATTTTCTCACTTTCAGGTTAATGTCATGTTAAAAAGCAAGTCTAGATTCAACAAACTTTATTACTGTTGTGGCTGTTCAAAGGCCACACCTTGCTTGTCGTAGATCTCCTTTAGCAGCAGGAGAGCAGTATCCTCAGATTCCCTAACAGACAGAGAGAAGGGGACAACATTATTTATTTGAAGTAAAAATCTAAATCAGGGAAGTAAAATAGGATACAACAAAGAAAAAAATATCAGGAACACTTAATACAAAAGAGCACAATTACTGTGTTCCAACCGCAACGGTATGCATGACTCACCAGTAACAAAGATGAGACTGGATGGCAAACAGGTACTCATTGAAGCTCTCGATGGGTTTTTCCTGAAGTACGTAGTCGATCCTTCGTCCTCCGTTCAACATCCCCACTTTAATCTCAGGCTGCTCCGTCTGCCCTGCTGACACTGAGGACTCTGCCTCCTCACACACTCCTGCAGGAAAAGAATTAAAAATGAGACAATAGCCAGCAGCAGCTATCTGTTTTAAGTCAGACTTTTTGGCAAAACCAGAACAGATCACATAATGGACGGGAAAGAAGAGATGGCCTCCTTTCTGCACTGCAACTGACTAACACTCACATTAGTCTACAAGCCAAAGTCTGTCTACCTCAGAGATGAGTCAGTGGCTGAATGTTGTAATAGAAGATTTGATGGGATAACGACACAATAGCACTTACAGAAAACTAGTTATATATAGTCATTTAAGGACATTTTTTTAATTAGCACTGAATGGATGTTTGCTATAGCTATTGATCATCGCAACGTTTTGCCTTTGACCGGATTATGCACTTACCCATAGGTGCAGGTATGATACTGAGTAAATGTCAGTAAGGTGGGGCCATGAGTGAACGGTATGTTACGAATGTGTTGTTTAACAATGATCTCACGAGAATGGAATTGAATTACTTTTGTTAACAAAACAACTGTGATCACTACTATTCAACTTATCCTATTTGTTTAGCACATACGAGAGTGTGCCATGGGCCAGTTACTCAAGTGGGTTCTGATGTGGACAGTGAAGGAGTAAATAAATCCAACCAATCAGAGCAGACAGCAGGAGAGGAAGGGAAGGTCCTGAAGGGGGTGTCAGTAAATTGAACGTTGAGTTGAAGATTAGATGTATATTAGTAGAAGTGCAGTTAGGCATGGAGGAAGGAGGAGCAGGAGTAGGAAGAGCCTGGGACATAATAATAATATATATAATAATAATCCGTTCGCTTCTTTTGTGCATGTTGACTTTCCGGAGAAGAATGAAAGACAAGTTTGTATAGGCTTTTAGGTTTATAGTTTATAGAGAAACCCAGATTGCAAAGCTAGAAAAGCTAGCTTTACCAATTTCTCTCATATAGTCTAGCCAAGTGCAGGGTTTCCCCCAAAAAGTTGTTTAGCCCGGTGGCAAGTGTCTTTTTTTTTTTTTTTTTTTTTTTTACTAGGGCCCGGCTGGGGCCGTTCACAGGCTGATGGCAGCATAAATGTAGAGCCCAATAATTTCTGTGATAACAGAATCATGGATGGAATCGTGAAATTGAGAATTTAAAAAAACTATAACAGATTCCATAGGGCTCTACATTAAGTCAGTGCTAAAAGCTAACTGGAGATTTGAAAACAGTATGACTACGTCTACGTTTCCAACCGAGCCGCTCCACTGTAACTGCTGTTTAAAAAACGTCTTAAAGTACATTCAAAAATAATTCACAGTGGCTTAGGCATGGTGGGGGGCAACTCAGGCCCGGTGGGCCACCAGGCTTCCAATACACTGGGGGAAACCCTGAAATGACTATCCTGGCTTACCTTGGAAGTAATGCTTATGAAGGGCCCTGGGCCACTCCAGTATTTTAGTCCAAAAATCTGCACTTTTCTCTTCCCTCTTAGCAGAAGCAGTGACTGCCGCTGAGTTCACGGTAAAGTAGTAAGGGGTGAGGGCAGAAGAGGGGAGGGGAGGGTGGCAACATGCAGAGAGGGGTGAAAGGAGTATAAGCAGAGTGGGTTAGACACACTCTTGTGTGCGCACACACACAAACACACACACACACACACACACACACACACACACACACAAATAAGAATGTTTTTTCTACTGTGTCTCTCTTGAAGGTCTCTCTTTATTGTAGTGTCTCCATCATCCACCGAGGGCAGTGCAGCAACTGGTGGTCTGGCAAAGGACTGACATGCTGTCCGTAACAATCCCCAAACATTGTTCTTCAAATCCATGCCCATACGGGTCAAGCTGTCCTTTAGTTCTATTAGACAAAGACAAACAGAGATTATCATTAAGCCTACTAAACAAGAGCCCACACCACAATATTGTTCAACAAAGACAAGGAGAAAGAAACAGACAGCCATACCCAGGTGCATTCTCTTGCGGCCTTTATGGTGAGGGATCAGCATGGGCTCCAGATCCACCTCCGTTACAATCATAGGCTCTAACCGATAAGCCACAGGGTCATACTACACAGTAATAAAGGGGAAATAAAAGCAGGATTTATCTCTTTTTGGGGCTGAGCGCAGGATGTGTGCCTGAATGGGCAAATGCAGTAAATATGTGATTACTCACCGGGTGGTAGATGTTGTAAAAGCTCTTGCAGGTTGGGAAGGTGTAGTTAGGATCGATGTGTTTGAGCCCACGAACGGTCAGGAACATTCCAATAGGAGAGCCAAAAGCAAAAAATGTTTGAGGTTGGAAAGCCAGCTGTGGGTAATCAATGGATACCTGTGGAGAGAGGTTGGGGTCGGAAACGTGTGCTATTAAATTTATTTAAACAAAAAAAGTCATGATTTTAACACAATTCTGTTCAAAGAAGACAAACGTATACAGACATAGAAACATTTCTCTGGTGCACTATGGTGTTAACATTAAACATTTAAACTACATTTCATGACATCACGACAACAGCCAGGGACTATGAGAGCAGGTAAGGGGGAGAACGGGGAGCTGACCATTCATGCAGGACTAGATGAGCACAGACACAAAGTGTGGTATTGGGTTGTACGACTTGATGGGACAAAGATGGTAGCCTCAAACATGGCACAATGTGACGTAGCCATGGAAACCCTATTACTCGTGAAAAAGCCACTATAATTCAAGTCAATTAGAGTTTTCCCTGACCAGACCAGACAGTATGTGAAAAGAACCCATAGGCCCAGTGAGATTGTAGAAAGCTAAGGACAAAGCCTGAGAGCATGGGGACACCATGTGAGACACACCTGTCCCTTGGCTATGCCTCCATTGGTCTGTCCAGGCAAGCGGGGTAAGGAGAGAAGCAGGAAGGTGATGCATCAAATCTTTTATCTACCGGTACTCCGGAGCACAACTTATCATGTCTGTGTCCATGAGTGGTACCTGTCCAATGCCGACATCAAAGTATTCATAGTCTACAGCACTGGTGACAGACTGTGCCCTGTGGAACTGGGACTGCTGCGTCGTTAATCCTGAAGACTGGTTACCATCGTCATTGCTGGTCACTTGAGGTGGAACTTGCAACCCAGGTGGCAGGCGTACTGCCCTTTTCTTACAATCCTATTTAGATTGAGAAACATAAACAGTTATTTTAACAATATCTGAACTGTAAAAACTTGTTATTGTTACTATCATTTAGAAAGAAAGCCCCAAAGCAAAAGAAGAACCGGCCATGAATGAAATTAGTAACATTAACCTGTTTCTCACTGTTGTCTACAGTAAACAAGTTCCCACATAGCCAGCATCAGTTAAACACTCTACATCAATGGTGTTTAAAAACATATACATGGCGACAAGAAGTTTAATATGTAGACATGTGAATTGTTTTGCAAAAAAAGGTGCAGATTATTGTGTGGCCTTGATATGGACAGTGGAGGTGTATTAACGCCAAGCATTAAAACCATCCACCTAAAGTTTATCCAGACCAAAGAAACATATTAACTTAAAGGGGTTGTAATGGTCATATATTCCAAAACAAGAAAACCCAGTATACAGTTTTAGGCGGTCTGACCTCTGAAAGCCATTTCCTCCTGACGTAGTTCAGGATCTTCTTCCGAGGTCCAAGAGGAATTCCTAAATCTTTGAGATCAGTGTCTTGGCAAAGAGCCTAAAAGAGAAGATCCATAAGTTTGAACTATGCATCACACTTGAATCTGTATGTCCTGTGTGTGTGTGTGTGTGTGTGTGTGTGTGTGTGTGTGTGTGTGTGTGTATTACCAGTGATTCCAGGTCTAGGTTTTCTGCCTGTAGTGTATCCAGGTATTGCTCTAGGCCCAGTCTGGTCAGAGTCTGCTGCAGTGTGTCACAGTTCAGACGAAAGGGCTCACCAGAGGGCACCTAAAGCGCAGGGAGGGAGAGAAAGTGAAGTAGATGTTGTTATCTACATATAGAGAAATATGCAGCAAAAAATATCTGTATAGTGATGTTATTTTTTACTGTGAATGTCATCATACCCCCTCTCTGTCTTTTGATCCAGTCCTCTGATTGGTCAGCAGGTCAAACAGGATCAGCGAACCTGAGAAACCAGAGACGAAGGGAAAGAGTTGAAATTCAGCATTTCAATGAATTGTGACTGTGTGTGTTTCTGTGTTTGTACATGTCTTACCCAGGCTATGGCCTACTACTGAAACTGCCCCTTTAAATTCTGAGTGTCTCTGTTTAAAGAGGGTGTGAAGCTTGTTGATCTCTGAGGCCACTGTGTCCACTATGGTCTGGCAGTAGGTGGGGCTGTTATAGAAAAACAGGTCCAGCAGAGTGTCGTTGGTGAAATGTCTCAGCCTGCTGATGCTGGGTAGAGTGATCCTCTGGATGTCCCTGGAAAAGGAGGGGAAGGGAGGGAAGACAGAGTTTGACAATTTTCTGCAGGTATCGGAGACATACGTAGTATTGTACAACAGAGGGATCTTGTTTTCTCCACACTTACTCGTCCACACCAGTGGCATCCCCGTGAAGAGCATTGTGCCAGTTGACTGGGAGGAACTCCACTCTTCCTATCTGGCCATCCTGCTGAGCATGCTTATAATGAGAGGCCAGGAGGGACAGGGAAGCACTCCTGAAGTCATTTACTGGAGTGAGAAAAGGACAAAAGGAGTTATACATACACATAAATATATGCATAGTACACACACACACACACACACACTTACCACACTGTATGATGGATCTGAAGCGCAAGTCACATGCAGGGCCGATGCCATGGACCATAAAGACAAGGTGGTCTACCTTTTCTGGTTCACCTGAGAACACACACAGAAATACATGTAAACTGTAGATAAAACTTGGTTAAATTAGCTTATATTCTAGTATATTTCTTACTGGTACACACACACACACACACACACACATACACATACACACACACACACACATACCATCAGGTATTTCTACAGAGATGTTGTTCACTCCCCTCTTGACTGTTTGAGGCCGGGTCTGCTCCGAGGGGGAGGACACCCAATCATCCTGCAATCCTATTGGCTGATACTGCATTATTAGCTGAGAGAAGAGCAGGGAAATTAAGGAGAAGGCTTGTTAGAAGGAAACAATGTACCTAATTTAATATATACTCAGAAAAGCCATGGTGTGGCTTTGTTGTGAATTTAATTATAGCGCACATAGTGATATTTTAAAAGCAGGCCTTACCTTGGGATTGTGTAAGATGACAGTCTCTCCATTGGAAAACTCCAGTTTCCTCTTCCATTCATTCAAGGTCACTGCTATCATATAGGCCTCCTGAAAAATGTGTAGGATGGGAGGGGGATGAATCAAAGACCAACAGATTTGAAAAGCGTAAGTGAGGAACAGGCAAAGTTAGGTAGATAATCAAAGTCAGAAGTTGTAGGAATGAGCTGGGTGATGTTTCAGCGGCAGTGTCAGACTACCTCCAGACTCTTGCTGACGTCCTCAGGGTAAGGCAGGAAAATTGTGTCTTTGTCTCCTTTATAGAACCAGGTACAGCGGCGGACTTCAGTGGGGCCTTGCTCCCAGTACACAGCATAGCGCTTCCTCTCCTTGACATGTACGTCATACCGCTCTCCTTCCACAGCTATCACTACCTCATCCTCCTGGTCTTTTACTGCACAGTAAAAAACACAGATACACAAGCAGATACAAACAACGTTTATGAGACAATTTTCAAAAAGTAGATTTCAAGCAAAGGTTCTATGAGGACATGCAAGTATGCTCATGCTGTGCTTTAGATCTGACAATGGGAATAAGGCTACAGTGATTCTGGAAGATGGTTGTTGTATGTACAAGCAATGTTATTAGTAGTTCCTTTTTTAACCTAAAATCTGTTGACTCAGATTTACCCACAGGGCTATGTTGTTACTTTTGCTCACTGGCTTTGGACTTCTGCAGCAGCAGCATCACCAGAAGGATAAGTGTTCTCTCCTGGAATAATATGGACATACAGTACCTTCTGCCATCCTGTCTCGCTTTGGAGAGACTTATATTGTCAAAAAGAAAGACAAGAACTTTGTTGGTTAGGGAGCCCTTATATACAATGTGTGGAAAGTCATATTTTCTTATGATTTGGAAATTATTCACTGCTATTTTTTGTTGTTTTATATTTTTCCTTTGGGTGGGGGATGTGTTTGATTATCAATGGACAGTAGATATAAAAGAATAGTCCCGCAAATAACCCCCTGTAAAACCTAAAAATGTATATCAATTATGGGGCTCACCTAAAACGGGCTAAACTAAACTAAACTACCTGAAACTTTCTGTTAAACCGCTTGTAACGTAGATGTCCTGTCAAGAGAGCAAAGAGCCCTACTGGGCACCAGGCCAGTGTTGGCAACAGTAATGTTTTGACACTTTATCTTCTCACAGCTGTTTATAGCAAACTCGCTATGTTCTTACTTTTCACACACCTAATCACACACACCTTTTAACATAATGTACATGTACTGTATACTGTAAAATGTACATGTAAAGTATACACATGCTTACCAGTGTTGCAGGCATTCTCTAGTTTGTCAGAGTCTTCTCTGCTGAAAGGAAGCCAGGAGGTGTTGTCATCGCTCCGTCGACAGAAGAACCAGTGAGGCTGCACTTCTTGATAAGGAGCTGGGACCGACTCCATGTCAAGCATCTCAAAGGAGAACGTGGAAGAAGGAGAGGCCTCATCAACCACAGGTGACACCTGGAGAAAAATGATGCTCAATCAACATTTCTTCTTCATATCAGCAGCATTGCTCAGTTACTAAGTTAAAGGCAAATGCCTGCTATACACCAGTGCATACATCTGTCCACCATTCAACTCCGTAGCTCCCCGAATAAGTAAATATAGAAGTCTGATCCAAGTATGTGCCCCTCCATTAAGCTCCTACCGAGGAACCTGAGACCATGAGACGAGGCAAAGGACAGTCGGACAGGAAAGGATCAGGCCTCCCTTTGGCCAGACGCACAAAGCCCTGTTTCTTTTCTCCTCTACAAGCTGTCTCTTGTCTCTTTTTCTTTCCACAACTGATACAGCTACAGTGTGTAAACAACCGTTTTCCACTGAGTATCTTGTATTCACTAACAATGCTTCCAGTAACACATTTTGTACTCCACTGCTCCTGTTTCAGTATTTTGAAAGAGAGAGCCTGCCACTGCTTGACACAACAACAAATCCCACATTACACACAGCTGCCAAATCAGCAATCAGACAATATCTTTATAAAGCCTTTTTTGAAGGCATATTACAATGTGTCATATGGTAACTGCATTTTGTTACAACACTTGCACTTTTTCAAATTCATAATTCTATTTCTAACACTGTTGTGACAGAGGATTTCAGTACTGGCATGGCCTTGAAATTGTGCAAAAGGTTGCGGTTTGTTGCACAATTTTACTTTTATCAAATTTTGAGTGCCAGTTTAAACCTCTGAGGGTTTCTGATCAATGAGAAATGATGATATGATTGAAAATAATCTTTAATGTAGATAACCCATTGACAGTGTACTGTCAGACAACTCTGAGAGGTCAGACTTTGTTCAGTACAGCACAATTGATATTCAAATTCTTCTTAAACAATCTTCGTCAGTAATTCATTGTCAATTTCTCCATATATCTATATAATTGTATAACTATAGGTGAAAGTTTCTTGTAACAACAACTTCACTGTTTGTAATGGGAAAAGGCCATTCCACTCTGTGCAAAGCATGCACAAGGTCTGTGCGTTTGTGTTAAAGTCTGTTTCCCATGAATGTGTTTCCCCTTATCTTAATTTAAACTCATACTAATCCCAAACAGTCATATCTGCAATGCTTAACCATTTCTTAACCTAACCCCTGACCCCAATCATGGAACTAAAGGAAATAGACTTTGACAAACAACCCTGCTACACCCATACACAAAAATCACACATGCACCCTCACCTGCTCTTCAGGTGTATCGCCTGTTGCCACAGTCTGGGTGGGGTTGTCTAGGTTGATGTTAGGGACAGCCTGAGGTAGACCCCCCTCCTCACCAGGACTCTGTGACATTAGCCCAACAGCTGACCCAAACCCTCAGCTCTGGCCTGAGGGGGGCCGGGGCCACACAAACACAGGACCTTTAACAACCCAGCTGCACCACAGAAAGAGACCAAAAAGGAGGTTTAAAGACCATCACAACTATTACAGAACATTATATAGCCTGTCAAGCTTGCAAGGGAATGACTAGTGATACCTACACCAAACTGTTGTTGAGTGGTTTAATGTAGCTAACGTTAGTAATCCCAGGTCGCAGGATGTAACGTTACTTGCAGCTGTCTCATCCGCTGCTCGTCAGTAAATAAACGTTTAACTGTTAACGCAATAGAAAACATAAACAGTCAGGTTAATGTGACATCAAACTGTTAAGTCGCACAAAGAATGTAAAGGATTTCTTGACATTACAAAACAAAACTAACTAAGGTTAATGTTAACGGTTATTTCTCATATTATCAGTGATTTTTAAAGAGTGCAACAAACACATCCAAGAGGCCACGGGTTGTTACCGTTGGTTGAGGTCAATGCTAGCTTAGTAACGGTGGCTGGACGGGATGCTAGTGTCAACTTCTCTGTCTTCACATCCTGTTGTTGTTTTTGGATATAGCACTAGCTAACTTTAGAAACAGACAGTGTCAACCTAGTTAAACTCACCGACAACTTTACATACAGTTAATTCAGAGGGTTTGTATTGTCTTGTAAAACATCCATGGTTTGTTTTCGTTGTTTAGCTAGCTCGCTCGGGCTAGGTCGGCTAGCCAAGGACAGCCTTCTGTCAAACGGGTTGGTTACAGTGTTTTCGGAAATATGATTATTACGAATCTGACGTTAAAGAACGACCACACTAACGGACAAATCAATGGTTAAAACAACGATGTTACTACAGACAGAGTTTTCTGTGATGAAGTGTGACGATTAGAGTGAGTGCGATTAGACAGTTAACGTTAAATACCTGAACACAGCGTCCAATAAAGAATATTCCTAATACATTCATAAAATCCTACATTTTCTTCTGGTCAATATTCCGCTGTGACACAAAGCAATTCTGAGTCTGTTAAACTCTAAATCAAACAGTCTCCGAAAACATCACCTATAGTGCAAAGAACCAAACCTTCCTGCAGAGAAATTAAATGTACGAGGAGCACTCGAAGGCGACATTAAACAACACAGCATCGCTAGACCACCGCCCCCCCAAAATGTAAGCATACGTCACGAATTTGCATTTCGATTATTGTTTTTCTGCAGTGGACACGAGGCGTACAAAGTTCAGATTTCACCAATGTAGTGCAAAGTTTACATAACTATATCTTTTCTACTTACGTTCAGAAATTGTAAATGGGATGGGTGTTTTTGTTAATTACCGTTTATATTTGTAGGCTATAGTAATATAATAATATTAGTTATAGTTATGTTGTTATAGGCTTAGCCCACATTTTTTGTTGTTGTTGTTGTTATCAATTATATAACTGATTTTATGAGGATTTAACATAATCTTTTTTCCACTGCAATACTCTTATAATGTCGAACATTTAGGAATAATTAGGTGAATACTTTCAGCATGTGCTGACTTTCCTGTCTTTCAGCTGGGAGGTTACTTAAACCAGGGCCTGACATACTGTAGATGTTAGGTGGAATGTCAATCAATACAACATGGCATTCTAGCATAACCAAACAAGTGACCTGCTCAGCCTAACCCAGAAATGTTGTTTGGTTTGGACTGAGATATGCCCAAGTATGTGTGACATGTGAACATGGAAGGTATAGGCCCCTCAACAATGAGTGAGAAAGCACATTTTTGAGACACTGACACACCCATCTGTGGCAGTTTACCTGTCTCATAGTTGTATTTTTTGTCTGATTTCATTATCATAAGTGTAACATAGAGTTTTATACAGTCTATGGGATGCACCCATATGGGCTCCCTTGGCCCTGCATTAGAGAAATATAGTTCATTTACATCTGTTTCCATTAAAGCATATATACACAAAGATTCACTAAACGAAACATAACATTTGGAAGTACTTTATGGTAAAAGCAGCGTTGTTGGTCAGCTGAGGTCAAACCACAACCAAACATACTGGGTGTTTGATCCCACCTCGCCTCCAGGGCTTGTGGAGTTAGGGAGTGAGGTGTGAAACATGCGGGGGAAAGGAAGAGTGAGTTGAGCTAGAATATGTAGACACACCCAGTCTAACAAAGTGTGAGAGGCACAGAGTATGTGTGGAGCAATAAGAGGGTGTGGCCTTTATACTCAGGGAGGACAGATAAGCTGAGTTTGCCTTGTAGAGAGAGGCAGGAGTCACAATCCTGTACGGACAGCCGTTTATTTTCACTCTGCTGGGCTCTCTTAACAATCCAGCAACACATTTCCACTCCCTCTCTTGTGCATTTCTCTAGCAGTTTGAAGGGGAAGTGGCTTCCAGAACAGACAAGTAAAAACCCAAGAGGACAGCTCAAGAAAAAGTACAGCACGCAGCCATGAAGGACAAAGTCAGGAGAGGAGGAAAAAATCAGGCCAAGGCTGGTGAGAAATCCCTACAATGTGTTTTTGTTTTTTTGCTTCTCTCTCTCTCTCTCTCTGTCTCTATTGTTGCACTTTCCTCTTCCTTCTTTTTTTCGTCTGGTGCGTGCCTCCCTCACTGGAGAATGTGAGGATTGTGGGAGATTTAGCACTGCATTGCTACTCTGAACATGGCTGGTGCCTCTGCTTTCACCAGCTTTTTAACCACTGGGAGAATCTGCTCCACACTTTCAACTTTTATGGTATATTTAGTTAGACAAACACATGCTAAAATCAACCTGAATCCATAGACAAACTGTACATTCTCAGTCACAATCTTTTAAAGACAAAGAATGGCTTTTATTCAAAACTCTGTACACAGCTGTTTATCCAAAATCAAAAACCTTCCATCTATTTTTTAACCACCTTATGTACATGTACCTCATACTTGATTTTCATTTTGCCACATTTTTTAGTGGACCTCGCAACTTCTTTGAAACTTTGTCACTCCCTTATCACAAGAAAGAATTAAGGAGGAATTTGTGTTTGCGCGACCTCGGGTGAGATTAACCTGAGGTGTGAAGAGATATGAATCTGTGGCACAGCATCATGCCTGACAGGATAATTCTATGTAATGTTATTTTACTATATGACTTATATGGAAGTAATTCTCCCAGCTTGTTTAGTTTATGGTACAAGCTGACCTAAGAAATCAGTGCCAAAATAAACTTGTCAGGACGGATGCTGTTTTCTTTGGTAGTAAGGCAGCAGCTCCAATAGAAAAGAGGCTGATGGCTCCAAGCCTGCAGAGAGGAGGGAATTTCTTCCAGCCAATCGTGAACAGAGAAGCTATTTTTTGGGTGCTTTCCAGTGGTAAAGTGTTCCCAGAACTGGGAATTTACTGTGATGACTTGTGCGAAGTGGATTTTCTGCGTTGCCGTGTACATGCCAAAGGTGTTTTATATATTTATGCATTATCTGCATGCATCCATGAATGCAAGCACACTCTACTACAAAGCTATAGCTTTGTTAGTTTATTTGTTAAAGCATTCTGCCGTCTGCACATGCCAGTGCTGGGTGTGGTTGTCCCTTCACCCTGAGATGACATGAAGGCAAATTCAACAGGTTTAGTCACACTGCAGGCTTAGGAACAGGCTGGGACCTGCTCTCCCACTGGTTCTGCTGTGTGTGTGTGTAAAAAGGCAGACACACCCCACTTTCCCTTTCTTTGACAGTTTCTTGCATACATTCACATCACCCTCAGGCACTCTCACTCACACAGACTCATCGGTCCAGCTCATGATAATTTTAGAGGAGATTAATGTTGTTTGTGAATTGTTTGATTCTGCAGCAAAGAAGAGATGATGGGATGTGAACATAATAAGCCATGGTTATAATTATTTCATTCATTTATTCATGCATTTTCTACAGCAGCATTTCAGTGTCATAGTGCACTGAAAACAATCCCAGCATGTAATGAGAGGAAGGCAGGAAATCAAGCTAAACGATTTGCTTGTCAAGTGCAGTGTTCTGTGATTATCCTCAGTTAGTTTTGTTTTTTCCTTCAAACAGATGTAATGAGCCTGACTGGTGGCAAGGATGCTGTTGGTATGAAGTCACATGAGGACACATCGTTCCCTGTGAAGATCCAGGGAGCAGGAGTAGAGCCATTTGAGCTGCAGGTACAAAACTTCATCTCAGTCCCCTCTTATTAACTAATAAGAAACTAACACTTTTACAGGGACTATTTTAATAGAGAACTGATTTTCTCATATAGTAGACGTATAGACGTTTATAATCTGTAATTGTTGGCATTACTTACAGTGTTCTACCATGTGTCTTTGTAGGTCCATGGATTTTGGCTTGTACAAGATGCAGTAATGACTCTGCTTTCGAGGGATGAGGTGTGTCCACGGTCAAACCTGTCGCTCACACTAGCTGGTACGACTCTGGACCCCCTCGCAGAACTGCAAAGCCTCAAGGGGCTAAAACCAGGAGTCATCCTTCGCCTGGTGGAAGGTATGTCTTTTTGAGCCTTCTCCTTAAGTTCGGCTTTATGTCCAATCTAAATTGTTTGCTTGCTTTTCTTTAATAACTTGGATGTTATTCCTTAAATATTATTTATTGGTGCACCACACCCAAAATGTTTCTTTTGCATGCATTTTTACAGCATAACTAATGACAACTTTCTACAGAAATATCTCAAAATCTGTTTGCTTGAACATATAGATGTTATTAGCCCATCTACAACTCCACGAATCTTCTTAAGAATTATCTCTTGACATCGGCCAAGCCACGACAGTAAAATGTGTATGAAATACTGTGCGTGTAAAATAATGAGTTTTGACGCAGTTGTTAGAACTTTTAGGCGATACTGAGTTCTGTAATGCATTAAGTTGTTGTCTGGTCTTTTAACAATATAGTTTTTACTCTACTACATTACCTCATACCTGCCTACATATCTTGGTCATTTATGGTTTAATGATTAATTATAGAATTAAAATATCAGAATAGAATCATCCTGTCCATTTCTTTCTCACCTTTTCCCTTTCACACACAATTAAGTCTCTTTCACCTCAATGCAAATCGATGACTCACCTTTTCTGAGTCATCAGGCTTACAGTTGTTACAAGTGTGTGCCAACTATAAATCTGTCTCTCACCAGCTAGTTGTTGAAATATTGAAACAAACTATCCTGCAGTGCATCGGTTACTATGTACAGTATATATCCTGTCAATATTTGTGTCTATGAGAATATGCATCATTAATAATGGTACTCAATGTGCTTTAAAAATTCAAAATATAACATAAATATTAATACTTTTTAATGATTGTTAAGGGGATCATGACATCCTAGAGTAGAGTATTTGTTCCGTGCATTCTGACTGTTTAAAAAGAGTGTCCACAGGGCGCCCGGATAGCTCAGTTGGTGGAGCGGGCGCCTATGTGTAGAGGTTTACTCCTCGACGCAGCGGGCCCGGGTTCGGCTCCAACCTGCGGCCCTTTGCTGCATGTCGTTCCCCCCCTCTCTCCCCTTTTATGTCTTCAGCTGTCCTGTCAAAAATAATGGCTGAAAATGCCCAAAAAACAATCTTTAAAAAAAAAAAAAAAAAAGAGTGTCCACAGTTTCATAACAGTCAGTGTACCTTTACAATACCACCGTGTGTCTTTCCAGAACCCTACACCGCCCACTCAGCCAGGCTCCATCTGGCTCGTGTGCTGGAGCTGCTGAGAGCGTCTGGACCTCAGGATGCACTGAAAGAAGGACGCTCACCAAGCATACTGGAGACACTCACACATACACACACACCAGGTACACACACACACACACACACACACACACAGGGTAATACAACATGCAAAATTAACAATCAAGCTCATACTGAAAATCTCCCTTTATTACCGGTGGTGCAGACTCCAGCTTACCGAATGGAAAGAGCCTGAAACGCTCATTAAGCAACACAAAAACAGAAAAAAACAATCAGGATGGAGCTCCACCTGAGTATCTCCTCCCTGGTTCCTCAGAGAGACCACTCATGGCCCTGCTACCACACAGCTCCCAACCAGAGGTACATTTATTAGATCCTGTTTCACACTGGGCCAGCTTTCATGCACACAGACACAATGACGCTTTGTGACTTTATATCCGTCTCATCAGGCCCCCACCTACCTGAGGGACTTGTCTCTCAGCTGTTGGAATCCGGCTCCAGGACACAGGAAGCTGCAGGGAGATTTCCTGTATATCACTGTGGTGACAATGGAGGGACGACGTTTTGACATTACATCCTGTCCTAAAGGTTTCTTCCTCAATAGGTAAAGAAATAACTACATGATGTTAACTATTTTGTCTATGGTTGCAATGAATTCAATAATGATAATAATAATAATAATGTAATGTACCTATAGTTGTTTTATTTCCATTCTGAATTGAACTTTATTGAACTTTATTGAACTTTAACTAGATACATGTTTCATCTTAATTATGATTATTTTCTCTTCCCCCTTCTGCACCTCAGGTCTACAGAAGAAATGTTTGATCCTCGTCCTGCACAGTCTTCCCCAGTCTGTCATAGTTTGACTGACCTGCTCTGTCACATCAGCCCTGCCTTCAAACAAACTTTGACCACCCTCAAAAACAGGTAACATTACTATACTTATGCATAAAGGAAGCATGAGAACAGTGGGGTTTAGGAGAGGTGTATCTTCCACATTCAAATCATCAAACGATCATAATAACTGCTATTGTAAACTGTTGCATTTCTTCCTTTAGGTCTCAGTTACCTCCAGTAGAGGTGATGCCCACTCCTTACCACACCCTGAGCTGGCTCGGGCCTCCCTGTGCCTCTCGCACTCACAAAAACACCTTCAGCAGACTGGGAGTGGATGAACAATCAGGAACAGAGGTTCTTTACACCACAGCATAATTGTTGCTATTTATTGAGTAGTGTGCTGCCGGCAGTGATATTAAGTGTAACTGTGTGTGTTATGTGTAGGCTCCAGACTGGAATGAGGAGTTGCAAGCTGCCAGAGATCTGCCACAAGGCAGTCTGGAGGAGAGGCTGCAGAGAGACAGAGCTCTGCTCCAGGTAACCAATAAAGGCTGTTATTTAGCTCAAAGCAACAGCAGGACAGTTCAGGATCACCTGTTATTTGTTCGCTCAACATCTCCTCCTCTCACCTTCATTTGTACCTGTTTTCTTTTCAGGTGAACTGTGCATTTGTTAGGGCTGTGAAGCAGGGGGCAGAGACTGTTGTAGACAGCTTTGTGGAGCCAGTGAATGGAAACCCTGAGGACCCAGCTTTTCTGTGGGGCGGCCTGTTCATGAGCCAGGGGGCAGCAAGCACAATGTTTGGTGGGGAGAGAGGTCGCAGGTGAGAGCAAACCACAAGTACAATGATGAGATCCAATAGATGTAAAGCCATTTGCTCATAATTGTTTTATGGCTGTAAATGATTACAGGAAGGACACTGTGACCCCATGCTGTCTCTGTTTAGAGCATTATAAAATAGTTTTTGGTTTCACTTTGGGCATTGATTTGACACTGATTATTGAAATGTTCCTCATACTTGCAGGGCTGCTCAGAGGCTGGAGCTGAAAGCAGTACAGGCCTACAGTAATATCGAGGGGCTCCACACTCTACCTACAGCCGTTGTGGACTACAGAGGAGTGCGTCTGTCTGCTCAGGGTCTTGCCCCTGGGTTGGAAGGCTCAGAGCAGGACCAGGCATTTGCTCCTGCCTCAAGGTAGTGGACTCATTTTTTTTATCAGTCCACTGTGGTAGTGTGTCACACTGTAAAGCAGGCATTTTTGTGTTTTTTCTGCTAATTGTCTTTCTTCTTTTGTCTGTTTGTCTTCTATAGAGGCTTGCTGTACGGGGTAAATGCAGGACCTCAAGAGTCCCCCCAACGCAGACGGCTTCTAGAGCTCTTGGCTCAGGCTGCCAAATCTCTCTCTCTCCAGAGACATGTTGTTGTGGCGCCCAATGGTCACAAGGTACCCCTTTTCACCTCAGTGGAAGCTCAGGGGCTGTTGGGGGCTGATGGGAGGTTCTACATACTGGATGTGTTCAGGACCTTCCCAGCTGATGCCAACTTCTGCCAAGAGGTGGAGACAGAATGTCAGACAGTCACTGGAGAAGAGGAGAGTGATAAAAGATGTGACGAGGACAAAGAGAAGAAGGCTTGTGTAAAAGAAGGTTGGCCAGAGAATTATCACTCAGACTCTGGGTTTCCAAAGAGCTTCCCTCACGGGCTCTGTAGACTGAGGCCAGAGCTGGTGCAGGCCTTCATTCAGCACAAGTGAGTTCTGCATGAAATAAAACACTTTAAACTCAGTTTTAATAGTTTTTCTGTGAAGTTAAAGTTTTGTTTCTTTTAGACATTGCCAGTTCACACAACATGTCAGGGAGATGTTGGATGAGAATGGAGGCTTTGAAGAATGTGCAACAGCATGTAAGAAGTGTTTACTACAGTAGATCTTACGGAGTGGAAACCAAAATTATAGTTAATACATACAATAATATATTATTATATATTATATTTGATATATATATATATATAATATACTTATATATTTGACAAATGTTTGTATACTTGCAGGTGACTCTCGAGCCACTAAGGCAGTACGAGCTGCTTGTAAAGAAGTGGGCTCAGTCAGCGACATCATCTTTGAGATGCGCTTCAACCCAAGTGTCTTTTCTCCAGGTACCTATGAGAAACTACACACACACACACACACACACACACACACACACACACACACATACACACACACACACACACACACACACAAATCTTTTTGCTGGAACACAATATGACAGGCATCTTGTGTTTTGTGTTCAGAAGTGTCCTTCCCTACTAGTGAAAGTAAGTCGACAAATCTGCAGGAGAGGTTACTGAGGGAAGCAGCAGCTTTCATCATCACACATCAGATACCAGCCTTTGTAAGTGGATCCATTGTTTACATACTATAATAAGCACATCTACTGCAAACATGAAACCAGCTCATTCAATGTATGTATGTATGTGTATACTGTATGTATGTGCGTGCAGGTGGAGTATTGCCTACAAAGCAATGAGGCACCAATGGATGGAGTTTCTCTAAAACTGGCCCTACACCAGAGAGGCATCAACCTCCGGTATCTGGGCCATGTCATCACAACCATCAGCCAGTCAGAACACAAGGAGCGCCTGAGGCATATAACGGTTCGTTTGATTTACAAAATAGTCAAACTTAAACTGGTCTTGATGATGTAATCACTGTCGTAACTGTCCTTTCTAACATCCCACTTTCTGCTTAACCAGAGATCGGTCATAGGGGAAATTTTCACCCGCTCTACAAGAAGAGTGTTCAACAATTTCCTTCAGGTACTTTACAGTATTCTGTACAGATCATTCCTATTCATTCTTATGTGTGCACACCTTAAAGTGAGGTGCAGGTGTGGGCCCACACACCTCAGAAAGAATGAGCTGCAGCCTCCGGTTATGTCTTTGCAGGGTGTGGACGTGCCTAGTCTCTCTGCAGCTGTCAGTCACTTCCTGTGCTGCCTATTGGTTCCCCACTTCACACCCACTCCTGTGGGGGAGGAGACTAAGAAGAAGTCAAGGCGGCGTGGCCGAGGGGCCGGGGCCCCTGAAAGCAGCACGCCCTGGAGTACGCTCACAGGGTCTGAGCTGTGGAACCTGGTCTGCCAGGATGCTGCTGAAACATATAACATCTCTGACAGCCTTGGGTGAGGACACAGCCTTTGTTTGTTCCCCCCTCATGTTTGTTAGTTAAACAATGGCTTAGAGTCAATTTTAGATCAACTGTCATTTTTCTTGGTGACAGCTCTGGTCCGAACCACCTGGTGGAGCACTACAGCCTTCAGAAGCTCTCTTTGCTCAGAGAGTTCTGTTTAAAGACTGGAATACAGGTAACAGACATCTGTCACCGGATTAACTGAAACACATAAATATTAGTAATGCTGTAATATACACTAAGTTGTAATTGCAAAATGGCAGATAAAAATCTGAAATAAGATACTGTATAATAAGTATGTTGTTTTGTTGTGTGTCTACACTAGTTGAGACTGAGAGACTACGTCTTCGACAACCAAAACAAAGCTCCCATCGGTCCAGACGACGTCCTCAACATCTTTCCTGTTGTCAAGCACATTCACATGCCAACTGTGGATGCTTCAAAAGCATTTAGTGCTGCACAGAACTTCATTCAAAAGGGTGGGTCAATAAAGCCGGCTCTTGTGCTGCAAATCCATGTATCTGAATGCTCAATATGTGCTTTTGAACAAAATCTAAATGAAAAATAAATTCTGTGCAATATTATTGTGTTTCCCAACTGCAGGTCTGTTGGATCAGGCCCATGAGCACCTGAAAGAAGCAGCCTACTTGTTTGGTAGGGTGTGTGATGACCTGCACCCTGAGGCCTGTTACTGCCACAGCATGTTGGCCAAGGTGGCATTCGTGCAGGGCAAGGCAGCTGAGGTAGGCTCACTGCAGTGATAGATAATAATATAATTACTTTACGTAAGTGCATTTTAAGGTACTTTATAACTAGTCCACTACAACTGAGAAGGAAATATTGTACTTGTTTACTCCACTACATATATATGACAGCTTAGTTATAATTTACTTTGCAGAAGATTTTAGAGAGAGAATGTACTGTTACACTTTGGGAAAGGCTGAAGTGCCCGTGTCAATTTCATGAGGTATTGAAGTGATTGTAATTCGTAATATACAAGAAGCTGGCCATTCATTCTTGTCATCGCTGTGACTTTCTCTGTTCTCAAGGCTCGCAGTGTCCAGCTGAAAGCAGTGGTCATCAGTGAGAGAGTGCTTGGCTTTGACCATCCAAACACTATCCAGCAATATGTGAGTATAGCTACAAATTTTTCATCCGGAGGTATTGCTGCTGGAAACCAAATCCCTGGTCACTGTGAGATAGATAGATAGATGAACTGTACCTCTGGGCCCATAACTACACATTTCTATAGGATTTGTATGCACTGTGTCTGTGTGTAGAGTGTGATTGTTATCATTTTGTTGTTATATGCAGGCCCTCTTGGGTGTGTATGCGTTTGCTGGAGGGGAGACTGCCCTGGCCCAGAAGTGTCTCCTCAGAGCTCGTCTGCTAATGCTAACAGTCCATGGAGAGGACCATCCCTACACCGCAACACTGGATGTAGGTTACAACACCTTGATGTTCAACCCATGCACAAAAAAGGCTTTTCATAATAGCATCATAAACAATATTTAATTTTCAACAATAGCAATCGTCTCATTGTTTCCTTGCAGAGCTGTCTTGGATTGGTGCTTACAGGAGATCAGAGAGGGCTGTTCTTAAAGAACGCCCTCAGACTCAACATCTCCTTCTTTGGCCCCTCACATCTGCACACTGCTCTCAAGTAAGACACCATTTATAGCTTGAACTCATATGTTTTATAAAAAGTAATGAAGTTATTTGTCCCCTTTTCTAACATCATTACAATTTATCTCCCTGGTTTCTTGCCTGTGCAGTCAGCACCTGTTGGCCTACTGGATGTGCAGCAAAGGTGACTACCGAAGTGCTATGACCCACGAGAAAGAGGCACTCACTGCTTTTACCATGGTCAGTATATCTGAATGTGAGAGTGTGCAATAGAGATATTGGTTGTATGTATGTGCATGTCATCTTATCTTATGGTTATTTTCTTTCTCAGCTTGGAGAGGATCACCCTCAGACACGCTGCAGCAAAGAATTTCTGTGCACCATAACCAAGCAAGCAGTGAAGGTGGAGCGTTCTCTCAGACAGGCAGGAGCTGACTGCACGGAGCAGACAGTGGAGGTGTGCCCAGGAGCTCGTGTGATCTCTGGTATCATTAACCTGTTTGAATCTTACAAAGTAAAGGGAAAATGTTTATTAATCTCTCTGTCATCTCTGTCCTCAGTGTCTAACTTCCACATCTGACACTGTGCTGGAGCAAATGGTTCTGGTGACAGGGATCAGGAGCATTACACACAGGTAAACATTCACTGGATTAAATATATGCTTAAAACTTGTTGAAGCAAAGTGTTAATGCTGAAATGTGGCTTGACTAATATTCGATTTTTTAAGCTGTTAGCGATATCAAAATCTTTAAGAATCCAAACATCAATATATTGATCAATAGTTTTTAACAACGCATAACATGAACAAATTTGTAAAATTTGTGCTAATCCAAACATTTTGCTGTTGAAAAATAAAGTTGTTAATACTTTCTGGTGAAGTAAGTAATACTGTTTCAGACATATTTCTGCATTTCTTGGTTAATTATAAGCCAACAAATACTGCTATCTGTGATGTGACTATATCATTTCCCATAAATAATATGATCCAATAGATGTTATAACACTTTAAAGGGGCCATTCTGCACTATGAGTACTTTTACTTTCTGTAATTTTTTTTTTTGGTTCTCCTGGATGATCTTGCTATTCCTCTCCATGGTGAAATCAAAAAAAAGAAGCATATAGTGAATACAAATCTGACCTTTAAAACACTTAGTGATGTATAACCTTTCTCTACAACTTTAAAATGTTGAAGACGTTCTTTTAAATAGACTATCTGAATACTGACCACCCGTTATTGCTGGTACAAAAATGTAAGAAGTGTGTTTTAAAGCTAATACATAGTATAAGAAACTGAAAACTTTAGAGAATTGTACTTACACTAAAATAATGCTCAAATCACTTTTGGCTCCAGCAGCATGCATGTGATTTCAATAATTTTTCACGCCACTAATGATTTCACTGTGTTTTACAGAGATGGGCTTCAGGAGTATAAGAAGAAACACAAAGAACTAAAGGCAGCGGTGGCAAAAGAACTGGGATTCATAGTAACTAACGAGCTCGTCGCCTCAGAGACTGTGAATGTAGAAGAGAAAGGCTCAGATCAGGAAACAGGAAGCGGGAAGGAAGCTGAGGATGGAGGAAGCGCAGCATTAAAGAATACCAGCAAAAGCCAAGAGAAGAAGCCAGTGAAAGAGACCTCGATGAAGAGTGCTGCCATAGTTTCAGCTAATGGTCACGTGGTGGTGTCAGCTGAAGAGAACCAGCATGAGGAGAAAACAGATGTAGATGGAGGAGACAGTGACAGAGCAGCTTCAGATGCTGAGGTCAAGATAGTGAATGGGGAGTCAAAGGTCAGGGCTGCAGGACAGGAAACTGAGACCAGTGCACCAAATGAAGTAAACAGCAACACAGCCAATGGGGAGATCAAATATGATGCAAAAATTGATGAGATGAAGTCAGAGTCAGATGAGGTTAATGATAAAATAAATGGAGCCTGTGACATCACCGTAAGCCCATCAGTCCTTAAAAGTAAAGGAACCTGGGCAGATGTTGTTTCAAAGGCCAATGGAGCAGGAAGCATACACACAGCAGTCAATGGAGTAGCAGATAATGTCACTGCTGATAGCAAAGCTAAAGAGTGAAAACATATCAAAACAGGAAAACAGTGTTGTAGTCAAGTTTTTCCCAAGTCACTGCTGTAAAAATAAAACTCTCCCAGGATCCTAGATATAATTTGAGCCAATGAACATGAAGCAGGTAACAGAGAGTAAGAGGATAATGAGTATTACTTTGCGCTGGAGATGTTGTTGCTGGGAGGGGGCTGTACTGTTGAGTGCTATTTTTTTTTTCTTCAATAATAAACTTTTTACTCTGGTTTACCGGTGATGTTGCTTTTTTGGAACATACGTACATTGAATCAGCATGTAAGCATGTAAAAATGATGTGTGAAGGTATAATGCGAATAAACCAGCTGCAAACAAGTGATGGTGCCACATCTGGAGAATCATCTAAATGTACTGTATACCATGGTCTGGTTGAATACTCAATTCTTATTACAATTAGCTAAATGAGTTCAGGCAACTGAGAACAATGGGTTTTAGTGTTTTAGCAATTGAGAAAAACTGTAATGGACTTCAGCAGAGGCAACCGCCCGACACACATGGCCTCCTCCATCGTCCATTAATTACTGACAATGGACACCTCATCAGGCATTAACCCTTACATAAAGGATGACACCTGTTTTTCTCCATTTACAAGATATGTTGTACACATTACTAACAATGATTTAGAGTAAGAGTGTTTTTTCAACTTCCAGACAACCACTGATGTGGACAATGGTAACAACATCAATCTGCACAGCCACAACCTTGAAAACCATCATATAATTTGTTTTTGTTTTCACGTAAAAGTAAAAATTGTACTACAATGTGATGCTCTAGAAAAGTGTTGGATATCTGGAGATATGCCTGTCCTACCTGCTTAACAAGTGTGAGCCACACCCAGCTGTACACAGAATCCCAGATAGGTGTGGCTGGGTGTGGTCAGAAATGTATGGAACGCCATTTGCGCAAATTACAGATAACAGGTACAAATACAGGATATGCATGAGTGCCTTGATTCAAAGCCCCTCGTTGGCCACAACCAGAAAAGGCACGTTAATGCGTCACTTTTTGTTGTATCAAAAATATGCCATGTTAACATGATGAAACTCTACGTGTCAACGTGCATTTTAATACAACAGTGATGTCACATTGTCCTGAAGTACACCTGTACATAACTGCAGCAAGGTGAGAAATTGTTCAGCAAAAACAAGATTTTCAGAGGGTATTGAGAACAGGTCCAAGATGCTCAACCATACTTCTTTCTCCCAAATTAGGCCTTGATATAAACTACCATGATAGTATTGCAAGATTCAGACCTTTGAAGCAGGGTTAAAGGTCCCATGGCAAGAACATTTCACTTTATGAGGTTTTTTAACATTAATATGACTTCCCCTAGCCTGCCTATGGTCCCCCAGTGGCTAGATATGGCGATAGGTGTAAACCGAGCTCTGGGAATCCTGCTCTGCCTTTGAGAAAAAGTAAGCTCAGATGGGCCAATCTGGAATCTTCCCTATGTGTCGTCATAAGGGGAAAGGTTACCTCCCCCTCTGCTTTGCCCATGGCAAGCTGGTCAATGCCACACCCCCACCCTCCACCTTGCCCCGCTTCTCTCCTCATTAGCATTTAAAACTACAGACACAGAAATGGCACATCCTAAGGAAAGCTCATTGTGGGACTGGCTCTAGTGGCTGTAATTCTGCACCAAGGCTTAATTTCGGGAAAGAGACTTCAGATACAGTATTAGGGGACCACTAAGGCCTATATAAAAGCATCCAAAAAGAAAAAAAATATGTTTTAACTGCTTATATCAATGCATCAATAAAAAACAAAGTACTGTCCATTTCTTGTTCATCTCCTGTCTCAGCTCTGTGTTTCCCTTTGAATTATCTCCAAATCAGGGCAGTGTTGGTACTTTGGTTCAGGCGGCTCTGCCCAGGTGGATTGTGGGAGTTTGTTTAGGCTGCTGGTAGGAAAGGTGATGACTGCAGTGTCACTGAAGATGTCAATCAGACGGGATGGACAAGGTAGCTGTCCCTCCTCACACACAGAGACAGCCTGAGTAATGTAGCTGTAGTCCCGCTTGAACTCTCTCTCGATTGTCCTGTTGGGACGACAGACAGGAGACGTCACCTCACCTCTCCTCTAATTTCTTTAACGTCATCTCTCTGATTCATGTCTTGTACTAACCTGTCCATCATGCCATTGAAGCTGTTCCCAATGATTATCATCAGAGGAAGACATTGTGCATTCCAATTTTTCCACAGAAGGTTGTTGTACAGGGCTTTCCCACAATGCATCAGGTAAAAGAGTGTGGGTTTAGTCACCAGACGCTTCCCCTCCTGCACAATACAGTGAGAAACAATGCTGTTGTTTTTTGTATTTGTTCTCCACACTGTATATCTGCTAGTATAGCTGCTAACTTCACCTTCACTGACCTCATTTTCTGTGAGTACAGTCAGACCCAGCTCTCTTAAGACATCCCTCTCTCCAGATGAGAACATGGGGTCGTAAACATAGCAGTCCCTTGGTGGAATCTAAAGAGAGAGGAGCAGTGAGACACATAACTTATAATGAACAGGGCCTCACAGACGGTTTGTTATCTCATTGAATAAACAGTAAGCACATCCTCCAACCTGTCCTGCATCCAGCAGCAGCAGCAACATGGCAAGCTGGAAGCGAGCTGAGACACAGGAGGAAAAGGAGCCAAGGCCATAACAAACACACTCCAGCTGTTGACATCGTCTGCCATCTCTGCGGCTCCCCAGCTGGTCGGTGGTGCCCTCGGTGTCCCTGTTCTCTGGAGGTTTTGAGAGGGCTGCTGATCCTGCCACAAGCACCTGCTCTGAAGACAAGGTTCCTGAAAGGGTCACTGAGCTGCAAGCTAAATGATTTCACAGCCAAACAAAAGTATTTAACTCAACTTCTTCTTCTTCTTGTGTTTTTGAATGGCGGTTGGCAACCAGCTTTTTGGAGCATTACCGCCACCATCTGGACTGGAGTGTGGATCAAGAGGTCAACCTACACTTTCTTAAATCCTTTCTAATAACCCAGTTATCTTCAAAAAAGAAAACAAAAAATAAAAACAAATTTCACCTGATCCTTTTTGCAGTATATCATGTAAATTTAATGTCATCTGATTTTCACCCAGTTGTGAAATCAATCTTTGTCTGGCTTGATGGTATTTAGGACAATACATAATTACATGCTCTATGGTTTCTTGACTATCGCAATATTCACACATTCCATCAACATGCTTTTTCATTATAAATAATGTTCTATTTAATCCTGTATGTCCTAGCCTCATTCTGGACACCACATCTTCTTCTTGCTTACTTCTGTATGTATTCCTGTTCTTCCCCATTTAACTCAACTTGTCCAGCTAAACTCACCTTTCCACTGTTGACAAAACTCCTCGCATTTTAGCTCAGACCTACAGAGGAAGGATGATAAGCAGAGTTAATTGACTCCATCTGAAAAATGAACGATATTACAGGAATCTGCTGCTTAACTGGACTTAGGCTTATTACACTGTGTCTCTGATTCGTTTAACAGTTTTCCCGATGTCCAGCTGGTCCTGGCAGCATGTTGAATGTGAGGACACCTGAATTGGTTTTGATTTTCGCGCTGCACCTTTTCGTCGCCGGGCCACCTGCCACTCCTCCCCGGTGTCCGACATCTATAACAATTCACCGGTGCCCTATATACACATACGCAGACATGCGATACAAATATATTTATTAACAAAGTTCTAATATAAATGCTGCCATGGGTTGGCGATTCTGAAGCAAATGGGACTATTTTGAGTGTAACACACGCATTTCCTCTTCCGGTTCTATGCCACATTTTGTATTCCGTAACCCCTGTCCGCGTTTTCGACCGCGAATCGAAAAGCCAAACACAATTGAACAACCTTCTAAATGATTTTGTTTTCTTCTGTATAATTGAGACACATTTACGCGTAACTTACATGTAAATTGAGAAAAGGGAAACACATTTTTCGGGGTACAATGTTTGGTGAAACACCGGCAACCGGAAGTACTTGTGTTTTCGTGTGTAAAACCCATGGTAAAACCGAATAGTGAGATAGCTGATTTCAGCTGGGTTACCCTTCATTACTACCACAGATGAACATACTGTATATATAATTTCGAAGTAGGGGGATAACGAACGTTTCAGGTGAGTTATAGTACCAGTATTTTCATTAGGTTTTCGGGTAACGTTAGCTAGCTAACGTTAGCTTTTGCTAGTAAATATTAGCTTCTCTTTCACCTTGTTTTCTCCACAGCGGCAGTACGTAGAATAGTAGAGCCATAGTTTAGATTTTTTTTTTTACGAAGAGTATAGATGTTGCATAACTAACGTTACTGTAGCTAACGTTAGCTATTTGAGATTATGCTGTTTATATTAAATAGTTGTTGGCCTCATATATGGGCAAGATACAATGACCACATGATCACAGCTACAAAGCATTCAAAATAAATAAAACGTAATGAAATCTCAACTTACTTAACTAGATTTATTCGCGAGCTTTCAGCCACCTCTCGTGGCTTTCATCAGCAGAGATTGCTCGGTTGTCATAAAGATGGCTTCTTGATGTTGCTTATCATTTGGAGTTTTTACACTAACGTTACTTTAACCTTTGTTATTTGATATCCAGAGATGTCCATGTCCCATCTGTATGGGAGGAGAGAGGAGGAGGAGGAAGGTGTGGAGATAGAGAGCTTTGAGGTGACAGACTGGGACCTGGCCAATGAGTTCAACCCAGACCGCCGCAGATTCAGGCAGACCAAAGACCAGGCTACCTATGGCATCTGGGCTGACAGGGACTCAGACGAGGATGAGAGGCCTAGCTTTGGAGGCAAGAAGTAAGGCATGGGTTTATTTTTGTTGCTGCCCCAGTGATCCTGTTGTTACCTTAACCTACACCCAACCATATCGCTAACCCCAACCAGTTATCTCTGCTACGCCTAAACATAGCCTAACCTATGGGCGGAAACACAAATCTAAGGGAAACGCTATTCAAAGGTGAACAGACTTCAATGCAAGAACCCATCGTAGTCATCCCAACAGAAATGGTCCATATAAAAACCAACTGCTGTTTTTTTTTCTTTCTTTTTTTCTTTTTGCAATTGTAAACAACATTAGTCAAGTGTTTGTGTTTTTTCCAGATCCAAAGACTACAGTGCTCCAGTGAACTTTGTGAGTGCTGGTCTGCGCAAATCTGCAGCTGAGGAGAAACAGCAACAACAAAAAGTAGAAGGAGGCTCTGATGACTCAGAGGAAGATGGTCCTTCAGCACCTCCCCCTCCTCGTGGCGCTGCACCCAAAAAACTCCAGATGGTAAATTCTGTTGTGTGTATGTTGTTTGCCCCTTGCAGTGCCCCTGTAACAGTGTTTTGTCAAAAACTGATTTTATTTTTCTTGTTTGGCTAGGGTAATTTCCGGGGGAACCAGTCCCAGAGGTTTGCCGGTGGCATACAGTCTGGTAAAGGCATTGGTACCTGGGAGAAGCACACAAAGGGAATTGGACAGAAACTTCTGCAGAAAATGGGCTACCAACCAGGCAAAGGCCTGGGCAAGAATGCTCAAGGTGGGTAGGCCTGAGGAGGCTATGTTATTTAAACATTTAGTAGCGTGTGTTTTACAGGAGCAACAGAGTAGTTGGTATACTCTGACTCTACTCTCCTCTTATTGCTTCAGGTATTATAAACCCCATTGAGGCAAAGGTTCGTAAAGGCAAGGGAGCCGTGGGTGCTTATGGCAATGAACGAACCCAGCAGAGTCTTCAGGATTTTCCTGTGGTCGACTCGGAGGAAGAGGAGGAAAAGGTAGAGTCTTTCCCTCTTTTTCCAACTCAGCCACTGTTAGATTATAAAGCAGAAGTGATATTGAAGAGTCATTCAACATTATTTTGACATTATTCTCAATGTCTGTCTGTGTAGGAGTTTCAGAAGGAGCTAGGCCAGTGGCGCAAGGATCCTGCAAGCTCTATAGGAAAGAAGAAACCCAAGTACTCTTACAGAACTGTGGACGAGTTGAAAGCTAAAGGCAAGCTGGCAGGGCGCAGTACAGCAGCATCCGCTGGAGAGTTGGCACAGGTCAAGGTATGTTTGAAAAGACTTGCATTAACACTCTTTTGCGTCTGTCTCACAGGAATGTTATCAGGGCACTATTGAATTAAGCTGTAATGTTATAACAAGCATTGGGAACATAAGTTAATAGGACTTGGGCACTCTCTACAAGCCCATGTGGATGACATTATAATATGAATGTAAGCAAATGGTCAGCTGCCATTTTTGTCTCCAAATCTCATTTACCCCATATCTGTTCCCATCTCTAGGTTATAGATATGACTGGAAGAGAACAAAAGGTATATTACAGTTACAGTCAGATGTCCAACAAGCACAGTGTTCCAGATGAAGGTCCTCCAAGCTTGTCGGCTCAGGATCAGAAGGGATCTGGCTTTGCTCTCCCTGAACTCGAACATAACCTGCAGCTTCTGATAGACCTCACAGAACAGGACATATTACAGGTACGAGGGAACCAAAAATACCTGCCAAAATATCTATGGCTACGAGTTTCTACAAGTTTTCTATGTACCATTCAGCCACTTCTTCTTCTACCACATACTTGCATGCATTCTCTTATGCTATGTTATTTTCCACCTCCTGTAGTCCGCCAGACGTCTGCAGCATGAAAAAGATGTGGTTGTGTCTCTGAGCCATGAGTCACTAGCACTGCAGAGCAGACTGGATGCAGAGCAAGAATCCATCCAGAGAATGGAAGCCGTTTTGGCATTGGTGGGACGTTTTCCTTCTGGGGAGATGGCACCTGGGGAGGGACCCACCCTGCAGGTACATATGCAGTGAACACACAGACTAACAGCTACAGTTGTTTCAGTTTGTTAGTTCTTGCTCTGTTATCACATCGAAATATGTAATGGCTTTGGTGCCTTTCTTCTCTTTCTTCAGGAGTGTGCCCGGATCTTTGAGACTTTACAAACAGACTATTATGAAGAATACAAGACGATGGGATTGGCAGACCTGGCTGTAGCTGTTGTTCAGCCACTACTCAAAGAGAAAGTTCGTTCCTGGGACCCTCTGAAGGTAGCGTATGCTTTTGCATTTATTTTATTTTGAGGTAACTACATACTTTAATCATCAATAATTAGTAATGAAGCTGCCACTTCTCATACTGTTCTCTAAATATTTCAGGACAGCTCTTATTGTCTGGAAGACATCGGTCAGTGGAGAGCAATCCTTGAATCTAGAGACCTCCATAACAGTGCCCCAGATTCAAACATGGACCCTTACCACAGGTCATTTTAAACACACACAATGTATAATAAGCTGTGCTCATCTTTACATAAATTAATACATTTTTGACTACATGTGTTTGTGACATGTGTGTCCTATCTTTGTTGGTCCAGACTGTTGTGGGAAGTTTGGATCCCAGTGATGCGGCCCTGTGTGTCAGGCTGGCAGCCTCGTATAGTAGGGCCAATGGTGGACTGCGTGGAAGTGTGGGCTCCTCTTCTCCCCGTGTGGATCCTGGATCACCTGATGGAGCAGCTGATCTTACCCCGGCTACAGCGAGAGGCAAGACACATCTCCACTTAAAGACATACCTACCTGGATGGAGAGAAACTCCCATGGTTTTGATCATTTCACATAATTTACCTGTGGATAATTGGCTCCTACACTGTGAGCTGTTTTCATTCATTTCTGTTTAATAGGTGGATAACTGGAACCCTTTAACTGACACAGTGCCCATCCACTCCTGGATCCATCCTTGGCTTCCTCTGCTCCAATCACGTCTAGAGCCTCTTTACCCACCAATCAGGAGCAAACTCTCCAATGCCTTGCAGCGATGGCATCCCAGCGACGCTTCAGCCCGCCTCATCCTGCAGCCTTGGAAAGATGTTTTCACACCAGGTGCATGGGAGGCCTTCATGGTGAAAAATATCATCCCTAAACTAGGTATGTCTTTATCAGTGACAGCAGTGGAAGAAAATGTATATTCTTATCCTTTACTGTCCCTCCTTTTCCTCTCTGGTTTCTCTTCTTCATGTGATGGCTTCTGTGTCCCTCCTCAGCTCTGTGTCTGGAAGAGCTGGTTATCAACCCTCATCAGCAGCAGATGGAGCCATTTCACTGGGTGATGGACTGGGAGGGCATGTTGTCCCCTTCCAGCCTTGTGTCGCTGCTGGACAAAAACTTCTTTACAAAGTGGTTGCAGGTCAGTGAATATACTTACACAAAACAGAAAGTACCAAACTGCAATTATTGTATATACTTAATTTTATTAAATGTTTAGTTTTTTGTGACTTTATGGCTGTTTGTGTTTTGGTGATTATAGGTCCTGTGTTCATGGTTGAGCAACAGTCCTAACTATGAGGAAATCACTAAATGGTACCTGGGTTGGAAAAGCATGTTTAGTGACGCCTTGTTGTCACAGACGCTCATCAAAGAGAAGTTCAACGAAGCTTTGGACATCATGAACCGCGCAGTGTCTTCAGGCATGGGTTGGTATTACACATGGTCTTAGAAAATAAACATGAAAAATAGAACAGCATTCCTTTATAAAACATGATAATTCATCCCTTTTTTTCTCTGCTGCAACAAAACATACTACAACCCTCATTCTTTTTCATATCCACAGGTGGATATATGCAACCTGGTGCAAGGGAGAATATTGCATATCTAACACAGACAGAGAGACGAAAGGACTTCCAATATGAAGCGATGCAGGAGCGCAGAGATGCTGAGAGCGTGGCTCACAGAGGCATCAGTGCTGGTGTGCCGACTAACTTCAAAGATCTTATCCAGACTAAGGCAGAGGAGAACAACATTGTCTTTATGCCCTTAGTGGCCAAACGGCACGAGGGCAAACAGCTGTACACCTTTGGGCGTATTGTCATTTACATAGACAGAGGGGTTGTGTTTGTGCAAGGAGAGAAGACTTGGGTGCCCACGTCTTTGCAGAGTCTGATAGATATGGCCAAGTGAGGGTGGGCTGACTGATTCCTTGGTCTGCTAAGTGTAAAAGAGAATAAGTAGTACAAATGTTAACTTCAGTATGCTGATCCTTGTCGTATGTGTCTTTGTACATTTTTAAAGTGTCACTAGAACTGTGAATAAATAATTTTCAAATGTATGTGGCCTATTTATTTGCTGTTTTAGTTAGATGTGAAATGTAAATAAGTACGTTCAAGTTCAGTATAGAGTAGAGCTGTGTATGTATGATATTAGTTGGTTTTCATAAGGTTTTGCATTCAACACAGGCAAGGCAAAGGTCTCTATAAAGCACATTTCTTGGCAATCAAAAAATGCTTGTGTACTAATGTAGTATTAGTCCTTTTATTTAAAAACAATACATATTGTTGATATTTACGTACATGATTTTAATTTCTTAAATGATTATGGTGTTGCTACGTTTAATGTGCCTTATATATTTTCACCATTAGTGGTTTATAAATTGTTTAGTGTCGTGTGGTCTTTTGAATTATGTTTTTCTTCTGTAGGTGGCAGTGTAGCTGCTGGTTCCTCTTTTGGCCCTATTTTTTTTTTTGGCACAGCAGAGCTTCCGTCCGTCTTGGGCGCTTTGCGGTTGAGGGTTAAACAAAGTATCCTGTACATATGCATTTGGGCACGATTTAAGGATTCCAGGTGGTTTGTGTACTAAGAAGGTAGCTATGTGGCTATTTATAGATATCATATCAAACTTAAAATACATTGTGTCTATTTGGTATCTATGATTGGAAACATGCCTTTATGAGCCGAAAGGCTAAGGGCTGTTAGCCAAAAAGCTAGCTAGTCAGCCATCACAGAGCAACAGTGCTAGCACTAGCTAGCCTGCTAATAGAGAAATGTTGTTGGCACGTAAAGTTACTGTAACTCACGTCAAAAGGTTTACTCGGCTTATCTTAACTGTATTGTATTGAGCCTAAATATTTCCCATCTTTATCCAGCCCCCCATGTCGTCGGACGCCCTGAAGAAGCGAAAGTCTAAGGTTCTCCGCAGTGAAGGAGGAACCCCAGAGATGAAGCGAGGTCGCGGGGAAGGGGACCAGCAGGTAACGTTAACGTCAGGACGCCACCGAGAGGGCCCGGTTGACGGGAACGGAGGGGCCGCAGTGTGCTGCTGCAGTGTGTTGGGAGATTTCCAAACAGACCTAATTACTTTATCCACTTTAGCGAATTGAAGAGTTACATTTTGCACATCTTTCACGAAATATCTATGTATCTACTTTTAGGATTGGGATAAAGGTCCTCGTGTGATTGAACACAAAACCCTTGGTGATAACTGAACCATGAATACAATTACTAGGTTGGATGTACATCCACTATTTCTAAGCACTATATTGTTACTAACCACGTAACCAGGTGATAAGTGAAAATATGAGTTATCAAAATTGAAGTTTGAGTTAAGTTCAGAGTTTTGAAATTTGGGACCTGAATTAACTCACCACTTCTTTGACCACAAGTCTGAGTCCCTGCTAGTTGTGTTATAATGGATTCAGGACTCTGACTTTTTGTTCTTATAGCACCAATAAGTGAATGTAGTAAGTAAATGATGACCAACAGTGGTGTCGTTGATATACTGTTCACATTGATTTAGGTTTTTTGTAATTTTCTAGGATGTGCGAGTGTATAGTGAGGAAGTGGAGCTGGACAGCAGGGACCCTGAGCAGGACTTCCTGCAGTACAAAGAGTCATGCGAGAGTTTGGCCACACTCATGAGTGAGATCCAGGAGCTGAAAGCGAATGGAGCCAAGGAGGGGGTAAACATCATTCAGACTTATTACAGACTGATTTCATAGTCAGTAATAATGCCGTCACGTTACAGACTAAACTCATCAAGTGATGTGCTGGTTTGTCACGGACTGTAGCAATAAGTACATTCCTCCATAGCAGAAACTTTATACATACGGTTTGTGGTATTGTTAAATCTAATGCATCACAATGTTGTATATATCATCTTAGACAAAGTTGATTCTGTGTCTTTACTACAATAATGAATCTAACTAGTTGTGTCTGTTCTCAGTGTGCTGAGGTCGAGCAGAGACGTATGCAGAGCTGCATCCACTTCATGAATCTGAAAAAACTCAATCGTCTGGCTCACATGCGACTAAAGAGAGGCAGAGACCAGACACACGAGGTAACTCGCACACAACTCTCGAATGCTATCCAACTTTCATGACATATTAAAAGAAATACCAGCTTAGGTTAAGTTCACTCGATTCCATTCATTCGCTAAAAAAGTGCTGTCTCGGCTCCTTTTTGTGCTGATCAGGAAAGGCAAGTTAAACACCAAGCACTTTGTTTCTACTTTTAACACCTAACTGCAGTAGCTGCCACTGTCAGCAAACATAGCTTATACACCCTCAGTTTTGTTTATATTTAGAATTTATCGGTCCAGTTTTGGATCCTGCGCATTGATCCTTGATCTTATTGAATCCTGGTTCTGATTCTTGGCATATTGTTTGCATGTATTTATTTCCAGGGTCGCCTGGGTTATGTTTGTAAACCAACCTTAACCACCTTTTTTTCATTCAGGCGAAGCAGAGGGTGGATGTGCTGCACCTCCAGTTACAGAACCTGCTGTATGAAGTTATGCATCTTCAGAAGGAGATCAGCAAGTGTCTGGAGTTCAAGTTAGTACATAATATATCGTTTCACTGGAACAGCTTTTACTTTGAACGTACTTGAGACTAAATCCACTAAAGCTATACATTATTATGTACATGAACAAGTTTAGTTTAAGAAATGTTTAAAAAATGCTGAGTTCACATACCTTTCCCTGGTCCAGGTCTAAGCATGAGGAGATAGACTTGGTGTCTGAGGAAGCGTTTTACCAGGAGGCGCCACAGGACATTTCCAGGCCTCACATCACAAAAAATGATCCCCACCAGCTCACACTGGCACGACTGGACTGGGAGCTTGAACAGAGGAAGAGGTAAGCAAACTTGCACACAGCATAGTGCGTTAGTAGCATGCTGTGGTCAAAAAAACAGTCTTGATTTTTTTTTTTTTTTTTGGGACCATAGAGCAACTGTTAAAAATTTGTGCTTGGACACAGGTTGGCAGAAGAATACAGGGAGTCCCTGGCCACAAAGGAGAAGATCCATAAGAGCATCGAGGTGAAGAAGGAACATCTGACAAGCTTGCAGCCAGGACTCAATGCCATCATGCAGGTATAGCAACTGCTTGGGTGCCATATTGTAAAGGTTTTGAGCTTTGATAGGACAACACTTTTGTTTCAGTCGCAGCAGCTTAAAGCACTGATTTTGAAAGTGTTGAAAAATGTGTTCATTTATTATGTATATAGACTGTTTAATTTATTATATTCTTTTTTTCTTCATTCATTGAGGTGAAGGTCTTAACTGCTGTACCACCAATGGACACAATGTATAGATCCTCTGAATGATAATATGCTGATGTATGCTCTCTCTTCTTTCATAGGCCTCTCTCCCGGTGCAGGAGTATCTGTCCATGCCTTTTGAGCAGGCTCAGATACAGACAGAGGTTGCCCGCCACCTGCCTCCACCTCTCTATGTCCTGTTTGTTCAAGCCAATGCCTATGGCCAGGCCTGTGGTCAGTAGTCATTAGAGAATATCCTGTGTTTTTAAGGCCAAGTAGAGTTTTTTTATGGGATGTAAGCCCTGGTTGTCAATGATTTCTTTTGTTTCCATGTCAGACAAGAACCTGAGTGTCTCAATAAGTGGTGATGTGGATGAGGCCAAGGCCCTGTCCAAACCTCCAGAGGATTCCCAGGGTACAAACACTACTTTACATGCCTGCCATTACACATACAGCATCTGCACATATCATAATAAATAATAATAATAATTTATACTTTATTAATCCCGCAAGGGAAATTACAAATCACACAAACCCTTTGCTTTGTTGTGCAGTTCATCATCTGTTGTGTTATTATTTCAAGATGTTGAAAGATGTGAGAGATGCATCTCCAACAAAACAAAACTGTTTTGTGTTCTGGTTTTATCTAGATGATGAGAGTGACTCTGATGCAGAGGAGGAGCAAGAGAAAACGGTGAGTCTCAGGCTTGGCTTTACTCTCTCACACACACACACACACACACACACACACACACACACACACTCACACACACACACACACACACACTCGCACTCTCACGCACACACACACACAAACACACACTCTCTCAGATCAGTGAGTTCAATGATTTCTTAATATACCCGTCTTTGCAACGGACACACATACTGTCCCTGAAGCCCCAGCTGTCCCACATGGTCTGGCGGGGTGGGGTGCGGCTGTTGATAGCTTCCTGCATCCGGACGGGTGCCAGCTGGGGGATTCTGGGAAATATATACCAAGAATGGCTAGGTGACCGTAACCTGAGCCCATCCCGGGCATGCACACTCAGCACTGAACCAGTGCTCGTTTTTGAGTGTCTGTCGGGATGTTTTTTTGAGTGAAGTGAATATGTATTTTCTTAATTACCGATTTGTTGATAAATGTTTTGTATTTTGTTGCAACCTCTGGCATATTTGCACATGACGCCTCATCTGAAACACCCTCTTATTTTTCAATCTTTTACTACTTCCAGCCCTTCTTTTGAACTGCCACCTCCTCCTTTTGTCTGTAACAGTAGAGGGCTGAAATGCTAGAGATGCTAAGTCACTATCATGTTTCTCCTGGAAGCAGCTGGAATGGATGCAAATCGTTTCTCTAATTTATTTGATATGCTACAATGTCAAACATGCACTTTGTCTTTCTTTCTTTTTCATTCATCATTTGCTTTTTATTGACAGAAGAGAAGAAGGCCAACTACAGGTGGCCAGCTGGATGAAAAAAGACGGGAGATGCTGAAAAGGCACCCTCTGTCTCTCTGCTTAGACCTCAAGTGTAAAGGTAACTCATTCTACATTCTTCATGACTTCAAATTTTAGTGTCTGCACCAAATAGGTCTGTGCCTTTTTGTGCATTCCCTCTCTTAACACAGCAAGGTTAAGCCTGAGTACTTACAGGTAATCTGTAATGTATCCATAGCTATACTGCTTATTGTGGTAACTCTATATCTACCAGATAGTAAGTGGAAGTGTGAGCGTGACCCAGTCTGCTATGATGTCATGACACCACTTGACCCTCGTGTTCCCTCTGCTGGCAATAAAAGGAATGGTGACAGATTATAGAGAGATCTGCATTGCAGACGTTACTCTACCTAAAGGGGAGGTGAGAGAGACGCTTGCAGCATTGTGGTTCTGCAGCACCTACGACATGCTGTAAGCATATTTTCTCATCACCAGACTTTCTCAAACCTCTGCTTGTATTCCTAATGGCCTTCTCCTCCCCAGTTGTCTTCACTGCTGCCAGCTCCGGCAGTCAGTTTACTGCAGTAAAAGCAAAAATTGAGCAGCGTAGCTGTCAGTGAGTGACAGAGTGTCGCTGAGTTCACTGTGACTGCAGAGAGTGGTGTGTGTGTGTGTGTGTGTGTGTGTGTGTGTGTGTGTGTGTGTGTGTGTGTGAGTGAAAGATGACCATTAGTATAGTAGGTATCCCCTGGGTGCTGCTAGCTGCCGTCGTGACCACACCCTGTTATTGCTCTCTAATGCGCTGCAGTGTAAAGTATACCCTGGGGGACATTCACTGGGAAGATTAATGAAAAGAGGAAGGTAGAGAGAGTATTGAGCTAGTAATGGGTTAGCTCATCACCATGTGTTATCCATCATGTCTCCACAGATGGCAGCATCCTCCATCTCTTCTTCTACTACCTGATGAATCTCAACATTATAACCGTCAAGACCAAGGTCTCCACCTCCACAGACCTCAACTCAGCCATCAGTGCAGGGTGTGTGTGTGTGTGTGCACGCTTAAGCATCCGTCTCCCTCTCTGTGTCCCTTAAAGGAAAGTCTAATGATGTCTTCTTTTGCAGGGACCTGCTGAAATCAGACACTCTACTCAGCTGTCTCTACGCCAGCGACCAGGGACGAGAAACGCCCAATCCAGCTAATCGCTACCAGTTTGATAAAGTCGGGTGAGGATGTCAAGTAATTAAAGGATATGAGAAGCTGTGTAGCGAATCACACCGTTGAATTTCAGTATTATTAACCCATAATTTCCTTTTTAGGATCGTTTGCTTTGCTGATTATTTGGAGGAGCTGGGCCATCCCTACATGTGGGTTCAGAGTCTAGGAGGACTACATTTTCCCAGAGATCCTTCAGAGGTGCATTTTGAAATCAAGTATTATCCCAGTTGAGCATAGTTTCTGTGTTACGGTCTCATCATGTTGGGATGTGCTCATGTTTTCCAGAGTGTGCGTGTGGGCAGTTCTCTGAGTGCCAGCCACATGGAGACCACCATGAAGCTGCTGAGGGGACGACTCCAGTCTCGCTTGGCTTTGCACAAACAGTTTGCCTCTTTAGGTACATTATATGTTAACGACCATACATCAAATACTACTGAAGAAGCGATAGGGCATTTTGACTGAGATTGTTTGTTCTCCTGTCCTCAGAGCACAGCATCATCCCAGTCTCCAGTGAGTGTCAGCACCTCTTTCCTGCCAAGATCCTCTCCCGTTTAGCTCGCTGGACCACTACCACTCAGCAGGAGTACATGGTATACACATATAAAGACATTTGTATAGATATTTTGTTTTAAAAGAAAAAGAAAATGCACCTCTTGTAGCACATCTCACTGTGATATTACTTTTTTCTTGTTAGGATCTGCCATATACTCGACATGTGACCGATGCTGGGATGGCGAAGGAGACGGATATGTACTTCATGGCTGTTGTGGAAAGGGGCACAGGTAAAATGATAGATGATGATAGAATTGGCCAATATTGATAACTTGGATTTTTATTTGGTTCTTATAACCCACCTGCTTCGATCTTTTTCTTCCTCAGCTCATCTCCAGGCCGCTGTTGTGCTGAATCCCCGTTACCCAGAAATCCCTCCTCTCTTCTCACTCTCGCTCAGCTGGAAGGGAGAGCGCAGCGGACGCACTGATGACAACCTTCGAGTATGAGCTTTTTCCAATATTGATCACTTGTGTTCCATTAACTTGTGCTCTGTTGTTGCATAAGCTCATTTGACGTCTAGGTATTTAAGACTTTAACTGACTCATCTTTTTCTTTTTCAGGCCATGGAGAGTGAGGTCAATGTGTTCAAAAAGGAACTACAGGGGCCACGTCCAGGACATCAGCTCCTGACCAATCAAATTTCACGCCTGTGTGTCTGCCTGGATGTGTATTTGGAGACAGAAGGACAAGATGACAGCGTGGAGGGACCGCGAGAGTTTCCCAGAGAAAAGATGTGCCTGCGCACTGTCAGGTACACGGTCACAAGAAGCTATTAGTGGTCAAACACTTTAGTATCTGAATAGATTTACTGTATCTCTGACATCTCACTTTCTTTCTCAGGGGTCCAAATCGTCTGAAGCCATTCAAGTACAACCACCCTCAGGGCTTCTTCAGTCACCGCTAGATTTGTCCATATGATTCTCACTGCTGTACTTTACAACTCTAACTCCCTCAAGCTTACCTTTGTGGCTCTTTGACACACAAAGTATCTCTTTTTAAAAGTCTTTTTACCTGTTTAAAAATAAAAGAAAACACCATGTTATTTTCTTGAATGAGTGTGCATTTCTTTTCTATTGAAGGATCTGTTGCATCCATTGTTTGTTGTGCACTCCAAATGTCTCTGTTTTATCCCTCTGCCTTCCTCTCCACCCTCACCTCTCTCTGTGCTGCTCTATTTATAGGCATTTCTTGTGCTAGCTGATTATTATGCCACTGGGGTTCAGTGCTACAGGAAGCTGAGTCATTTCCCCAGAGAATTGTGTCCATAGACTGATTTTTGGTATATTTTATAGTCAACAGCTGGCCTTCGACCTTTCATTTTTCATCCTGGATGCTTTAATGGAAGGTTGTTATTCAAGATACTGATGCCAATTCCATCAAGGACTACTCTCATTTTATGATTAGCTAGGAGCAGAAGTGTTTGACAAAAATATCACTGTTTTCTTGCACATTGGAGTGCAAATCCAGCAGCATTTTACCAAATCCAGACATTAATGCCTCGTAGATTTATGGATATATGTAATTAGAAGTAGAAGACGAGGACTCTGGTGGTGATTACTATTTAAAATGTGAGTGAGTAATGCAATCTGGGACTTCTTCTACTTGTACCTTGCTCAAGATACAAAAAAGTAAAGTAACTTAACTATTCAGGGTCAAATTTACTTCTGTGAAAAGAAACATTTTTGTTGGATGGGGTTGTTTGGTTCTTTAAGGGCAAAATAACTACTATTAATAACTAACTAAATAACTCAGTAAAGAGCACAAACAAAATGAAACCAGATAGTGTGTCTTTGCAGAAGTGAATAATTAAGGAAAACAGTAAGACTGAGTTCTAATAAGTTAGTGATATTCAAATGCAGCGACGTGAAAAAACAAACTCGTAACTTCCACCTGATGTATTTTATGATGCGTTTGTTGATCCCATTAGTACAAAGTCATCTATCAGATGCAACGAGATTAGATGTGAATATAACACTGAAATCCTGCCAGGAAAGATAACCTTCCAATGTCAGAGATGTATCAAAAAAAGATGAGCTTTTGTAGCCAGCTGCTGCACTCGCATTAGTAAATCCTATTAAAAATGTAGCTACACCATTTCTGTGAAAGATTGTATAAATCTATGAATAGCTTGAACAGTACTGTAAGTCATGACCAAAAATGACATTTGTATTTCCTTATTAATTTGGCATGGTTTAAAAAGTGGTCATCTTAAGCCAATATGTGATACTCAACCTATTACAGAATTGAGTGATATTTATGGTCATTTTGAATCAATAGTAATGGATTACAAAATCACTGCCTCGGTTTGTGAACTTATCTCTGCAGTTATCCGAGTGTAAGCAAGCAGCACTGCTCCTGATTTATGCACGAGCGTGGTCTCTGGGACTCGGGTAAGGGTGCAGTTACTGCTGTGGGTGGGTACAGCTCCCCCCCCTCCTCATCCGCAATGCAGTGCATTTACTTGCAGCATTTACCTTTCAGGCCTCACATCTTGCATGATAACGCTTGACACTTCTCCTTCATAAATCCTCACTTGAGGTCAATGGCTATTCATTTTATTTTTGCAAATTAAGAAATCTCCCAAAAGCATTTTGTGTTTGATTTTTCATTCTTTATTTATCTGTTTTATATTGCATATTCTCAGCAGTTTATACATAACACATAGTCATCATTGTCCTAGCATTGCAGATCAAAAGAGTGAGACAGTGCAGTTCACCATCAGGAGAAGCTGCATTAAACAAGCAAAATTCAAGTCTTTCTTACTGATGTATCTGTAAATATAATATAGACATTTGTATCTCCTTAAATATATGTTTTTATATTCAATATCTGTCACAACCTTTAGCTTGAGATTGTTTCGAAATATCTACCCTTGAAGGCTTGTGTAGGTACAGCAGGCCCCTGCGGTCCCCGTCAGCGGGATTCAGTTTAAATGCACTTGTTATTTATTAAGGGCAGTTATCACATTCAGATAAAGAGTTTAGAGCATTCTGCATTCACTACAGTCATACATCAGAAGCATCAGGGGTATGTAATGGCCATACTTGGGGAGCAGGGGGTTATTTGCTACAGAAATCACTATTGCTTACATACCATCACCTGCTTTGCTTTGGACATTAAAGCGCCCATCTGAACAGCTGGGTGCATCCAGCCCCTTTCTCCTGCTCTTTACCCTGCCTTCCTTCATAGTTCTTTGGCATCTCCACCTCCTCTTGTCGTGCCTTGAATCACAGCTTATCCGTCTTACTTCTTGGCCTTCTCCTCCTTGCTCTCCTTTGACTCGGTGCCAGAAGATTTCTCCGCCTTCCCTCCATCCTTCACCTCCTTACTCTCTTCTTTACTAGTCTCCTTTGTCGCCTCTGGCTTCTTCTCGTCTTTCTTGCTGTCTGTTTTCTGGGGTTCGGCTTTAGGTGCGGACTTCTCCTCTGGCTTCTTCTCCTCTGGCTTCTTCTCCTCTGGCTTCTTCTCCTCTGTCTTCTTCTCCTCTGGCTTCTTCTCCTCTGGCTTCTTCTCCTCTGGCTTCTTCTCCTCTGGCTTCTTGCCCTCTGTTTTCTCAGGCTGTGCTTTAGGGGCAGGCTTAGCCTCGGGCTCGGCCTTCTCTGACTTAGGAGCCGAGGGTTTCTCCTCCTTGGCGGGGGGAGCGCTCTCCTTAGGCTCAGACTTGGGGGCAGGTTTATCCTCTGTGGGTTTCGAAGCGCCATCCGTCTTTGTAGCTTCATCTGCCTTGCTCTCTTTCTTCGAATCAGGTTTGTCTGCCTTCTCTGGCTCTGTCTCCTTGGGCTCTTGCTTCTTCTCTTCCTTTACGGGTTGTTCTTTCTCCTTCTTTTCCTCCTTGACAGGCTTCTCCTCTTTTTTCTCCTCTTTTGGGGTGTCTTTGGCGGTGGCAGGCTTGGCCATCTCTTTTTCTGGAGACTGTGGTTCAGGGGTCTTGGGACGAGGAGATTTAGATTCAGGAGATTTGGGTGGGGATTGTAAAACAAGTGACTTTGAATCATCTCCTGCAGGCGATTTGACTGCAGGCGACTTAGCGGGTGATTTGGGCATCGGGGATTTGGCTGGTGGGGATTTCGATTCTGGGGATTTTTGTGGGGATTTAGATTCTGGTGATTTGACAGCAGGAGATTTAGGCTGAGGGGATGCAGCCTTTTCTGGAGATTTGGACTTCTCTTCTTCCTCACCTGCCTCCTCTTCCTCTCCCTTCTCCTCATCCTTCTCCTCCTCATCCTTTTCCTCCTCTCCCTCTGCTTCCTTCTTTTCTTCTTCTCCCTCTCCTTCCTCCTCCTTATCTTCTCCTTCCTCACCTTCTTCCTCCTCTTCTTTGGTTTCCTCATCGTCTTCTTTCTCTCCCTCCTCTTCCTCCTCATCTGCCTCCTCTGTCACCTCAGTCACCTGGGTCTCATCGGTCTGTTCCTCCACGATGACGGTATCTGAGATCTCCTCTCCTTTCACTTTCAAGTGGGAAGAGATTCTGCTCTCCAGGTAAGAGTACGGACCTCCTCCTGACACAAAGCGATTCTCCTCTCCCTCCAGTAACTTCCTGTTTTAAAGACAAAGACACACTGTCAGTGAAAATATCAATAACCTTGGCCATTAAGAAGCCAAATAATCAATTTAATGATGTGTGCTTTTAAACCCTGACCAACCTATAAGCAGCAATCTCAATATCTAAAGCCATCTTCACATTCAGCAGCTCCTGATATTCTTTCAGCTGGCTGGCCATCTCCCATTTGGTGGATTTCAGCTCATTGTCCAGCTGATTGATGGCCTCCTGCAAATATAAAACGTGCAGCATGACAAATATTATGGTATGGAACAGATATTTAACATAATGTGAGTTTCCCTGTGGGATGAGTGCAATTCTTGTGTTGATTTCCTGCCTGTAGTGAGTTGAGTTCATCGTGGTGTCTGTCTTCACTCTCCATACGCTGCCTCTCAAGTGAGTCCTTGGTTCCCCGAAGAGTCTCCAGCTCGATGGTGCGGCTCTGGAGCTGACGGCGGTAGTCTGCGATCTCGTCCTGGCTTCCACGAATTGCATCCTGGTTGGACCTAGCAGCTTCAGACAGACGATCCATACGCACTGCAGAAATAGCATACAAAAGAATGTATATGATTTAGGAATCACATTTGCTGTGTCACACCATTGACTGGCTCATGTCCAAAAACAGTTTGAGTGACCTGCTAAAGTACAGAGAAGTTCTGCGTTCTTCTTCAGTCCATAAGCATGCATTGCTTTGTATCTATCTTGGTACTGAGACATTTGACCTGTCCTGAGAGTCTCTACTGGGGGCCTGAGTAACCTTGGCAGTGTCCATCTGTCAGTCAGTAGTCTGACTCAGCTCCCTCCCTCCTCCAAGCATGAATGAGCCACAGTGCTGCAGTCAGCTGGAAACCACCACGGGAAGGCCATTCTGTGTGCACCTTTCACTGGTTATATAAAGTCAGCATGTAATTGTGCAGCAAGGGTCAGTCTATAAGTCGTTCTGTGACGTGCAGTTCAGATAAAACCCTTCTTGGCCTTTAAAGTTGTCAAGTGTGTACTTGTACAGTACCATGAAATGTGAGAAGCCTGTGTGCATATGGGTGTTGCCTCTACTTGCAGTATGATTGTGAAGAGGATTGTCACAGGGTTTCATCCATGTCTATCCATCATATCTACATGTAAAGCTTACTTCCATGTCCTTGGTAAACTCCAATCACGACATCAGAAAGGATGACTGTTAGAGTGATGAAGCATTATCTGTCTTGTCTGCCTTCCACAAACAGCAACCTTAAAACAACTATTCTATTGGTTCAGGGCAAGAGACAGACACACAGCGCACATGGGGTGAAAGCAAAAACACACCCACTGTTACCCACAGTGAGAGTGCAAATGAGTCATAGTCTCTCTGTGTGCCATCTCACTCCTGCAGGTAAATAAGGAATGATTCGTCTGCGGCAGCGATGCACCCACAAAAACGCACCATTTACAAACTAGAGGTCACATTATTTAAATATTGATCTTTGTGCATTTGTTCGTGATATCTGCCTTGACGTAGCCTACCTAATTTGCCTGCAATCGGTTATTAAACCTCCTCTCTTTAGTTAAAGTTAGGGGATCGAGGCAGAATCTGCAAGGTTTTAGAAGTCAGCATGCTTTGCCTAATAGTTTCAGTGTTGATGGTCTGATAACAAAAAGTAAGTGATCTTTACAACCCTGATATGAGCACGATACTGCACACTCATTCACCTTAATCCAGTTAATGCATCACAATATTATTTGTTTCAAATATGTCATTTCTGGTCCCTTGCTGCAAATAATGGTGTCTTATCAGCATGTTTGGGCTGGGCATATTTTTTATGCATGACCCAATAATAAAATGATTCATTCATCCATTCCTAGTGCTGCAATTAGGCTACAGGCTAATTCAAACGATATTTAGACTTCAGCACCACGGACAGAGAACAAACACTATGCTGCACACTGAAAAGCGCACGCGGAAGTTTCTATGTGATTTCAAAACTCAACGTTCCCCTTCTGACCCAACTCACCTTTGAACCATTCCTCCGCGTGCGTTGAGCTCTTGGATGCGTGGCCGTCCAGCTGCGCGCGGATCTCTCGCAGGGCGCCGGTGACGTCCGCCTTGAGCGTGTCTCGCATGTCGAAGCTTACCTGCGCGCCATGAATCTGATCGAGGAGTTCAGCCACTTCTTCCTCGTGGTTCTTCTTCAGGAAAACGGCCTCCTCCTCCAGGGAACGGAGCTTCTTGTCCAGCTCCATACGCGCCAGCCGGCACTCCTCAGCATACTTTTTCATGGCGCGCGCGGCAGCCTCCAACTCATCCCGGTTTCGCGCCTCATCCTCCAGTCTGACCCGCAGGTGCTGGATGTCCTCCTCCAGGTGATCGTGCTCCAGAGCTGCGCGGGCCTTCTCCCCGGTCAGCTGCTGCAGGAGACCCTTCAGGTCGCCCAGCTCTCGTTCGTAGTGCTCCCCAACCGATGCGCGCCCGGCCTGGCTCTGCCGCAGAGCTGCCGCTTCCGCCTCCAAGTTGCGGTTGTGCATCTCAAGGTTGCGCACCTTGTCGATATAGCCGGCGAACCGGTCGTTCAGGGTCTGCAGAATCTCCTTCTCGTTCCTCCGTGTCATGTCGCCGTTGAAGGTCTCCAAGCTGTCCACGGAGGATGGCTGGCTGTAGGTGAGGCGGCGGCGCTGGGAGTGAAAGCCGCTGGAGGACACGGAGGCAGGCCGAGCCTTGCGGTACGAGGTCGGGCCGAAGAGATGGTGCTCTACCGTGTAACTCATGTTGGCTGGGCCGGATGAGAACTGACTGCAGCAGGAGCGGGAGCGCTGGGCTTATATAGGAGGGAGGGAAAACTCACTCGTCAGCACCAGGACACACGTTTAAAGAGATATCTGTTCTTCAGAGAAGTACTGCTTGCGCAGAAATATATTCACCCTAATCAGTGTAGCACCTTGTGGATGAGTTGTATTTTACTCAAGGTGTTAATGAGGTGTATTTTATCAAAGCAACACACCTAAATATTGGTTTTATAGAATGTAAATTGTCAAGCATCACTTTCTATCTTAAGGCATTTTGTGCATAAAAAAAACTTGGCAGTGTATGCATTATGTTAAATAATTAGAACATGATTCATTTTAGGCCTAATTGCAACTGCCATTGGCTCTTTGTAAGAAGCCCTGATACATTACTACTTTTGCAAGGTTTTACACTTTGGAAGATATATTCATATTTTGGGTATGCTGTGGCTAAAGTCTGTATGCACTGATTGTGTGAATGTGCAGTGTGTTCTGCTGATGCTCTGTAGCTGTACTGCTGCAGTGTGAGTTTGCAGATCCACGACAATCCCCTGGGACTCAACTCAAGTGCTGCACACACACACACACACACACACACACACACACACACACACACACACACACACACACACACACACACACACTCACTCACTCACTCACTCACTCACTCACTCACTCACACATACACACACACAGAGGTTTGTTTGTCCCCTTATATTTCAAACATTACTTTGCATCTCTTAATTTCTTCTTTTTTGTTGCTGAAGAGAAAATAAAAAAATAATCTCCACATGTACGCATGTGGTTGCAGGCCAAACATGACATGTGACAGCACTGACATAAAAACCAAAAACAGAAACATTATAGTGCATGCACATCAGGATGTGCACTGAGCTAAGATGATACCGCACTCACACAAAACCAATCTGAGCTTCCTCTGCTGATCTAAAGAGATGTCTGCTCTGAGAAGAGGACCGGTTCTGAGGAGCATGTATTGATTACTCAAACTCAGGGTGAGTGAGTTTACACTGCATGCCTTAAAGGAGCAGGGACAACCGTGTATATGCCTTTCCCTTGAGATTAATCTTGAAGAATAGATGGTTCAGCACACATTCATTTCTCTGTATCAGCCATTCTTCGTCCCTGTGAACATGTGTGTTGTCAGCCCAATGACACCCAGGACTGTGTGATGTCCTCCAGCAACCATGTCTGCTTAAGGTCCTTAAATCTTATTTTTAAAGGTGAAACCCTTTACAGTTTATCATACTTTTTCTCAAATGTGTTGAAATCCATGTTGGAACGTGTTGGTTTGCTATTTGGGAAACACAGTGAGATGTGTTTTGCACCACATCTCACATGTTCAGGGAGCTGAGGGCCATGCAGGACAGAAATAACATGCATCACATCCCCTCCCTCCACTAGCTTCATATTTTATAAATGAGGATAATGGAGCAGAGTAGGCAGAATTCAGTTGTGACGTTAAGAGGATCTCAGTATAGCTCATGTTCCTCAATACCTTGTTATTTGAACCAACTGTAAGCAGCTGAAGTCTACAAGAAAAAAAAGACTCATCATTTCTCATTCTGTATAGAATATATCTGTTGGAGAAATATTACAAACATGGACACGTTTCAGGTTTTATCACCAGTGATGGTTGGTGACTATATTCGTAATCAGAACAGTGTTAAGCCATGCACTGAGGAGCTGTTAAATCCAACAAAACAGGCAGATTTCGGCTGTTGTTGGTTTTTATCAAATGGAACTAAATCTGCACTTGAACGCTGCCATGGGTGAATTTGTCACACTAACAATTTTCTTTTTTATAAACCTTTTTTAATGAAAGTTTGAAGTCTTGCCATGTGAATGACATTGGCAGAGGGACAGCACAAAAGAAGGTGGGCGGCTCTTGCCATGTTATGACCTTGTCCTTGAAGGGATGGATGGAGAGAGGGGAGACAGAGAGAGATGGAAAATAGCAGGATCGATGCAGAGGAAAATGTCACAAAAAACTGAAACCCATCCTATGAGGGGAAAAACACTTGGGGAACTGGAATGAAATACATCTTTTGTGTATGTTTGTGTGTGCATGCCTATGCAGCTACGAGTGTGTGAGTATATTGTGCAGCAGTGGATGTCAGAAGTTTCACTTGATTTTCTACGGTGGTATATTTAGAGCTTTCTGTGATTTGAGACAAAGAAAGAAAGGAGGAGTTGTGATAAAGAAAGACAATGGAGGTTGCAGGCAACAGGGAACAAGGTGATGCACTGATGGAGGGATGACAGAGGTATGAGAAGAGAGGAACTGGGTGAGAAAAGAGGGAGTCACCTTGATGGGACAAATAGAAAAATGGCTGTCCTGGTAGTCTCAAGGATGACTCAGCTGCAATACAATTACGGCCTTGGCCGTGTGTGTGTGTGTGTGTGTGTGTGTGTGTGTGTGTGTGTGTGTGTGTGTGTGTGTGTGTGTGTGTGTGTAAGCGTGTGTGTGATTATGGGAGCATATCACTGTGGCCAATGCTAATTTTTGTAAGGAGTGGACGCAGAGTCAAACTGAATACATAAATGTACAACGATGAGAGTGTCTGTATGTCTATTTGGAGGGTTATAACGCTAATGACCAAACACAAACAGCAGAAGCCCTTCACAGTTTTGTGGCTGTAAAAATAAAATCCTTAAGTTGAAGTTTCCAGAACACAAGCGAGGTTGGCTCTTTTTATGCAGTCTGTGGTTTGGCTCTGTCACAGCTCCACCTGCTGGAGAGTAAGCAGACTGCTGGTGTCATTTCCTGATTTGTCCACAGGGGGCAGCACAGCCCCACTGCACTAAACTCACACTGATGTTTACTTCCTGTGTTAGCTCCCCTCTTTGACAAACGAGGGAAACAACGAGCTGGTAAACAAATGCAAGGTAAGAAGGTAGCTGTTAAGTGTCTCGTCTTTTCAGCGGTTAACGTTAGCCTCTACAATCATTAGCTAAATACTGCAACGTTAACGTTAATTTGGCGTTATATAAATCTGTTTGTGCTTGAAAATAGATGAAGAGAGCAATAGATTAGTGTGTAATCTTTTCTAACGTTCAATGTATACTTCTGGTATCCACTAATACTGGCGAATACTATCCTTTTGTGAAATTTCCATTAACACTTCCACTGTTGTGTTTATTTAGATTTTTTTGCTGAACAAAAAACAACCAGAGGTGGAAGAAGCCTCCATATCTTTTAATGTATAGTAAATATACCACAGTATAACAAAGTCCTGCATTCAAAGTTTTACTTAAATGCAGGAGTATTGACAGAAAAATCTAAGTAAAATGATCCATTATGCAGAATATTGCTCCTCTTCATAAATATATTACATTTCATTATAATTGTTATAACGTATGTTTTAACGTGTAAGCAGCATTTTAATGTTGAGGTGGAGCTGGTTTGAGCACATTTTATACAATTGGATAGTGTAATCTTCATTAGAATTACACTATCATTAGAAAACTGATCATATGTTTTCTATAGAAAATGTTTTTTAGAGGTAGCAATGTAAAGTAGCATAACGTAAAAATACTCAAGTAAAGTATGAGTCCCTCTAAATTATACTAAAGTATAGTACTTAAATACATGTACTTGGTTACTTTCCAGTTTGCTTTCACTTCATTCTTTCAGCAGCGAGGAGGAGGAGATGCTTTGAGCCCAGACCAGAACAAGCCCCATCTGAGATGGTGTTCCTCTGAGTTTCACAAACTTTTAAAGAAAATCCAAGGTGCTCCATATCCTTCATCGTACAAATGCCTAATTTGTTGTGTTGGAGAGCTCAGCTGTTACCTTATGCTTCTTCTATCTCCCTCCTTTAATTTTCCCATGTCCCTCTCCTGCAGGTATCCCTCCTCTTGCAGATTATTTACAGTTGGAGCTGACAGTGGTGTACAATGTGTGTTTGTGCTCCACTGCTCAGTCTCAATTTTCAGAAGCTGAGCTGCTCCTCACACAAGCCACAGAGAGAGGTAGACCTACGCTGTGAAATGATAAATGACAAAACCTTAGATGCACAGTAAATGACACAGGAACTTATAGCATACATTCAGTTTTATATTAGTTCAAAATGATTGCTCAGCTCTGACTTTAACAGCCTGCTCCTGTTCCCCTACAGTTCTACAGATGACAGGAGATGCCCCTGTTGCTTCAGACCCTCCTGTGTTTTGGAGAACAGTTATCAACTCAGTGGGAGACACAGCTTTGAATCCCTGTGTATTGTACCTTCTCTGTCTGCAGTGGGCAATATGGCTGTCCACCTGCCAGCTGAAAATTATACAGGAATGTCAGGTAAGATCCTGTTTCTGGCTGTGTTCACTCCTCACTTGTTTGGTGTGTTTTAAGAGAACTCTGTTGCATCTACCTGTTCAGTCCAGTTTGTTTAGGCTAAAGATGTGGCTGTCATTTAGCCTCTGGTGAGGACCAAACCGCTGTACTGAGTCAGTTAGCCTCCGAAGTAAACTCCACAATGGTTTATTTGTGACGTAACCAGGGAGAAGGCTATGTGATATGGATATGTGCTATATATATATATATATATATATATATATATATATATATATAACTAGTCTACTCATCATGTAGGGCTGGGCAATATATGGATATTATATTGATATATGAGACTAGATATCGTATTAAATTTAGGATATTGTAATATCCTAATATAACACAAGTGTTGTCTTTTCCTGGTTTTAAAGGCTGCATTACAGTAAAGTGATGTCATTTTTTTAACTTACAGACTGTTCTAGCTGTTCTATGTTTTGCCTTTATCCATTTAGTTATTATATCCACATTACTGTTGATTATTTATCACAAATCTCATTGTGTAACTATTTTGTGAAATACCACCCTACAATATCGACATCGATGTATTTGGTCAAAAGTATCGTGATATTTGCTTTTCTCCATAGCGCCCAGCTTTATCATCGTTGGTGTAGAGGCCATGCTGTCTCCTTCCTCTTTGATCTCATGGCCTTTCGTTATCTGTTGGAATTATACTCCAATAACACTGATACATTTAATTTGTGGTGTTTATGTTTGTTTGAAGAAAAACATGAAGGAATGCAAACTTTCCTCAGAACAATTCAAGTGCATTTTCCCCCAACATCTCTTTTCCTGTCTCAGCCAGTAAAATGTATATATGCTGGCATGCTAAGTCCCCAACTGTGTGGGATACTGTAAAGCTACACTGTATTTGTTTCCGGTGATGCAGGATGAGCTGTTCTCTGTGTTTGAGACACTCTCTACTGGAGTTTGGGATGAAGGGAGGAGCGAGCTAAGGGAAAAGTCCTCTGACATTCCACTACTGGTGATGGACCCAAGAAGGCTTATTGAATTATTGCAGATCTGCACTATTATTGCCCAAGGTCAGCAACATTCTTTCAATTTCTAAATACACAAGTCACCTTGGTATGAACTAAAACAGGAGGCAGACAAACTTAGTAGCAGTACAAGGAAAACTATTATCTGACTCCTTGTGTTTGTAATATTGAGTAATTTAATTGGCTGTCCCCTGCATGTTTCATTAAGGTGCAGAAAGTTTGAGTGAGGGCCGGAGTTCAGAAGCGCTGTCTGGTCTGCAGACTTTCCCACAGACTTTGATGTTGCCCTTTTCCACAGAGCCTCCTCTCCCCGTCCTTACTGCTGCGCAGCCAATCACTGAGCAGCCTGCTCTCAGTTCCCTCTGCCCTCTCTGTTCTTCACAATCTGGCCCTGAAGTGTGTGCACCATGGGAGGTGAGAAGGCCAGCATTGTCTTTTTCTGGTACCTGACCACTGCTTAAAACCAGAAAATGTAGACGGAGTTGAGAGTAGACTACACATTTATTTTTTATTTATGTTTATGTATTTATGTTATTTATGTATGTTTATTTATGTTATTTAACCCCCAGAAAGGTCCCATTGAGATACAATATCCTTTATGCCATGGAGTCCTGGTCAAGATGGATAGCAAAACAAAAAGTTTCATAAACAAGTACAGACAGGGACAGATAACATCACAAAAACAAGAAAACATGCCACATAGTGCACATTGTAGTTTTTGAATGGGTGTCAGATGGTGTGGAATTTATTTGTTCTTCACTCAGAAGATCAACATGGAGTAAGACTGAAAACACTGACAGAAACACATGATAATTTAACAGTGAGCTTTGTATAGCAATAGCGAATTAGAACTCCGACAGGGGGATGCAGGACCCTGACGCGAAGCGTATGCATGGTATAAGCTAATTTGTGAGAAGCCATGATGTATTTCCCCTAGGGAAGAATACTTTAACACGTTAATTGACATCTGTTTGCTGTATGTCTCTGTCTCAGGTGCATGCTGAGGGCCCTCCCCTCCCTAGCTTGCCCGAGCTTTACCTGCAGGCTGGCGCTGCCCTGCTCATGGCCCGATGGCCCGCTGACTGCATGGCGCTGTGCGATGAAGTCATCACTACGACACTGGAGCTGCTGCCAGAGAAGGTGGTGTTGGCAGAGCCAGAGGAGAAGTGTGAGGCTGAGACCAGGGCTCTGTGTGCAGAGGGTGATGATAGGGTGGCGATGCTGCTCTGGGCGGGGGCTGCCTACCTCCTCCAGGGTCACTGCCACACTCAGCTGAAGGACTGGAAACAAGCAGTGACTCACTACACAAGGTCTGTAAGATGAAATTGGCTTTATTTCTGTCATCAGTGTTGGGGATTATAAACAAACGCACACGATTACACCCTGCATTACAGGTGTTTCAACCTGCTGGTAAAGGCGCGCTTTAAAAAGGGAAGTAAGTACTTTTCTTTTTTCTTGATACTTTCAGAGAGAAATCACACTTTTTACATACCCTTCAGCTACTGTTACATTTTATTCTGTTTATTGTTTAATTACAGGTTTCCAACCACAGATTCCCAGTGCAGATATAGTTGGCAAGCAGGGAACAGATCTGTGTATCCTCCAGGGGCATCAGCTTCACCCAGACTGATCAACTGAGAGAGGCACTGAGAGACCTACAGCTCAGCATGCAGGCATTCCCAGGTATACACACATTACAGCTGTAACTTAATGATATATAGAGCAGAGCTTGAAGCTATTTTTGATTTTGGTCAGTCAAATGGTCTTTAGGCCTATACTTAGCATTATGAAGTATGATTTGAACAGTGTTCGTCTGTACAATGTCTGTACATGTGTTGGTAATGACAGTACAGCAAAAGGGTCTGATTGGGTTTATATAAATGTGAACTTAAACTATGATCTTAACATCTTATTTTTTTTTACACACAACACCTACAGTCCTGCACATGTATGAGCCATGAACTGTATCATTTTGACATGAATGTACCGTAGGACTGTGGTGAATCTGTACTTGGTTTGTCCTTTGTTAGAACATTTAATCACGCTGTATGTGCTGTCTCAGAGTGCGTGAGTGCAGGGCTGTGGTGTGGTGAGGTGCTGTGGAGGCTTGGCAGGAGATGGGAGGCAGCAGCTTGTTGGGAAAAGACCTGGAGCTTCACCCCGCAATTCTCAGTGGAGTAAGACACTGTCATTCTTAATTGCACTGCAATGCTAAGTTTGTGGTTTATAGTGTGCAGTATGCCATACAGTATCTGCACATTTTACCCCTGTTCACTCAAAATGCATCTCGGATGACCTGGTTACACATGTACAGCTCTTAATACATGTGTGAATGTGCCCAAACCCACTGTGGGGTCATGGGATTTGATTGTAGTCACACTCAGACGTGGTTGCTTAACTTGTAAGTGCATAAAGCAATACAAATCTCACAAAAACTGTTGATTTGCCTCTTTCAAAAGATCTCAGACAGGATGTTGTCGACAATTTTACAGCAAAACGATGAAGCATTTAGTATTGCATAATATCGTTTCCCTTCATTGTTGTTGGTATGCTGGGAAAATGTCATCACCAGGTAATGAACTCAAATATATAATTTACTTAAGAAATAAAGTTAAACAACTTAAAAATCACACCAACCATGATAAATGCATTGTTTTAAGTGGTTCACAATATTCCACTGTACAGATTGATAAAATACCTACAATATATGTTAAATAAGAACACTTTAGTGATTTCAACTGTAGGCTTGCACCGGAGGTGATGCATCAAGTAAGGACTGCTATCGTTTTCTCTAGCTGTTTGGTCAAGATAGAGAATCTGAATCTGAATTTTCCTCGTCATACCAAAGCTTTCTGTTTGTCCAATGCTTCCACCATTAATCTGATCCTGTTACTATATAACTTTCATATTTATAAGTCTAACGTTGCTAACCACAAACCATCCTTTGTACTCTTTGAAAATGAACTCAAACATTTCATCAATTCAATAATCTAAAAATAAGAAAGCTATTAAAAGCATCAACCTATGTATGTTGATGAAGTGATTTATTTCCTGTACTTCTGGGTTTCTGTTCTTTGTGTTCTGATTGTTGCTCTGCCTGTCGCTGAATGCTCTTTCAATAAAGGAGAAAAAAAACATCCATAATGCTCAGTCAATATCAGGATGTTCCTTTGTGACCCTCGACCAATCAGATGGAACACACTACCCCGAACTATAAGGGAATGACCCACTCTGGCCACCTTTAAGAGCCAGGTAAAGGTGTGGCTCAGAGCTAACCAATTGTGCATCCACCTCTGACTGCATGCTGTACCGTATCAGCCCAGTAAAGCGTATTGGTGAATCGTGTCTCCGTTTTAACACTTACTAATGAATTGTTTAGTTTTCTTTCTGTTTAAACATCTATTAATGTGTTATCCTGTTTTTCTTCTCTTTTGTCCTGCTTTACCTAGTTTGATATAGCAAATGTTGCTGCTGTGTATTTATTGTTCTTTTTATTGTAATGGACTACATATGGAAATTAGCCTTTGGGCTATAATCTGGCACTTTTTACGTGTACTTCTGTATATGTTCATCAAATGTGCATTGTCCTGAAATAATAAAACAAAACAAAAAACAGATTCAGCTGCTTTTTGGCCTTTGAAACCATGAAGCGCAGTCAGCGCTGGAAGAAGTATTCAGATTACTGCAGTAAAAGTATTAATACCACACGGTAAAAATACTGTTTTACAGTTTAAGTCCTGGATTGAAAGTAAAAATGTGTAAGTACTTCAGGGAAATGTAGTTAAAGTATTAAAACATTTTAGAAAGTGTAAAGGATCCAAACTGTTGTGTGTTTAACGCTCTAATCATTTCAGATGGACTTGTAGGCCGTTATATTCATTTAGAATAAAACATCAGATTTTATAAACTACATGTGTTTAGTGTGCAGAAATCTTAATGTGTAAAGTAACAAACTGTCAGATTGATGTAGTGGAGTAAAAGGTACAATATTTCTCAAATATAAAGTTATAAAGTACAAGTACCTCAACATTTGGACTTAAGGACAGTACTGGAGTAAATGTACTTAGTTACACTCCAGCACTGAGAGCAGTCAACAGCACACAGGGGATTTCACTTCTTCTGGCTAATTAAACTCTGCTCAGGCTGAAGGTGGGCGGAGCTTAGATGGGAATTACATATACACTAATCTTAATAAATGACAAGAATCTGGAAAACATAACTAATGCTTTAACTCTGGTTTATCATTGAATCATGCATAGATTTGCCAAACTTGGAGGCTTGCAAATATTCATGTTAACAGACTGTTTTCAGACTAACTAGTGTTTGCTAACACTAGCAGCTAAAGTGGGGTTTACGGCTAGCTTAATGCAAACCAGTGTTGCTGATAGCTACATTTAAATTTTGGTTAAACCCTATGGTACCAATCCCATGCATGACATATCTCAATTTTCTTAAGGTAAAATAACTGGTAAATATAAGGTAGCATGCACAATACATGACAAGAAAAATAAATATAAAATACAAAATGTGAATGTAATTTCAACAGCAGCACAACCTTACTGCATACTAGTTGTCTGATGCCATCACTAGGCTGACTTAAGAATTTAGTTTAGGCTGCTATATTTAACAGTGAGTTCATTTCATTCAGGTGTGAAGATGGTGGATTAGGAAAGACAGGGGAAGGCAGCAGGTAGGTCTAACATTAGGTTGAAGTTTAGGGGGAGCAACTTTATAATCAACAGATTCATTTAATATTGATATGGAAAAACTAATGAAAAAATATATTACATAGTGTTTGTTTGACATTGTCTTAGTCGAGAAGAACACAGGCAAGGAGTTACTGACAGACATGAGGTCGCTGATGGCATCACGTGGAGATGAGACCAGTTCTGTTGACCAACCTATTCACTGTCCTTTCTGGGCGAAGAAAAAGTGCAGACAGAGATGGAAAGCCACTCAAATCAGATTTTCAATTGTCACAATTTGGTTGCCAAGGGTAACCGGGCAACCGTTAACATCGCTGATATTCTTTAATATAATAAACCTTTATTTAATTATGCAGTCTAGTCCTTCAAATTTACCAACCCTCAATAAATTCCATAGACTAATTTCAAAACATTAAATTTATTAAAACTGAAAATGTGAGTCAGAGCCGTCTTCCCCAGGCCCGAGGTCTGCTGGAGGGAAGCAGGATGGAGTCCACAGCCGGACAGGTCCACAGACCCAACAGGACTGCAGACACAGAGAGACAGACAATTCAACAAGTCTAACTAAGCAGCTAAAAACACATTTACTTGTTGTTGTTGTTGTCGTCAATCTCTATGTATTTTATTTTACTCCAGCAGCTGTGTCTTTTTGAATCCCGGTAGTTTTAGCTTGTAATGCTGCTCTTTGTTTTATTGCTAATCTTTCTGCTTCTGTGCTGTATCGTTTTGTGCTTGTGTTGTCTTCCTTTCTTGTTTCTTTGTATTTAAAGAAAGCCTTTTTAACATTGAGCCCGGGGGACGGACGGACTACTCACCTACTACTGTCATGTTCAGTGTGCGTGCATGTGTCCCTCTTTACCAACTAGTGGCTCTGCAGTGTAGCAGCTCTACACACGCTGTGGGTGTGCCTGGTTCCTGGCCTGCAGCTCAGCACTTCTACAAAATACAACAATGTAAATGGTAGGGTTTTATAGCACAGTACAGACATTTTGTCATTTAGTTACATTATGAAATAGCTGCACATAATGAAATATCTGCAGGCCTAAAATGGCATGCTACATACTGTATATAAGAAGTGCATTTGGAACTAACTAATTAAACTAACTAAATAAATAACCCGACTCTGTTGCACTTCCTTTATTACCATGAACCTTATTCTGTACCCGCAGGGGACGGTCAGCAAAAGCCAGCTACAAGGTAAACAGATACAGAAATCAGCAGAGAAAATGTGCAATCAACAACCTTGATTTCTTTTATATATAAGATTAAAACGGTGTTAAATGTGTTGGTTTTAACAAAATAATGGCGTGCACATTTGGCATTATCAACATTTAAAAGAAAAGAAGAACTTACTCCTGCTCTCTCGACGCCATGTCTCTTCAACACAATTGGCAGCTGACAGGCCACCGTGTTTTAAGTCCCTGAACACCCACACAGGTGTTTTCAGTTAACCTCGCTGATTAGCCCTCTTCCCAGGCATGCACGTACAGAGTTACGGCAGTTGGCATCCTATGCGTTGCATTACTGCCTCCTAATTACTCGTTATCCATTTATTTCATTTCATTATTTTCTGAAACCCCACTTTCAAGAACATCTTTGAACCTGATTTCCACTGGTCCTAACTTAAACAATCTTGCGAGCATGACCCCTCTTTCTCGATTGTATTTCCTGCACGACATCAGGACATGCTCCACTGTCTCCATTGCCTAACACAAACTACAATGCCCAGTTGGGTGTTTTCCCATTATAAAAAGTGTACTGTTCAATCTACTGTGACCATTTCTCAATTTACTGATAATGACTTGCTCTTTTCGGTTAGCCCCACTGTTACTCACTCACTCCTACTTTATTTTGTATTGTATGCAAGTGTCTCCCTTTATTTCCACTATCACAATAGTGTTGCCACTGTTTGGAAATGTCCCTCCACGCAATGCTTTTCCCCTCTGATTTTGACAGTTTAATATTCAGTTCTACATTTCTTTTCTTGACCGCCTCCTTAGCTAATTTATCCACTCTCATTCATGTGAATGGTTGGATGAAGACGTGCCAAGAAGCTCAAACCCAGACAGTAAATGTCAGACTGAAACTATTGAAATGTAAATGGCTTACGCGAACTTACATAACTCCAACCATGTTACACAAAGGCTATCACATTTAAAGGCACTCTATACTAGGCTATTGTATTTGGGAATGTGAACATGAAATTTTGGAAGGATGTAAAATGTATGATAGATAAAATCCTGAATATCAATATACCACTTTCTGCAAAATTATTTATATTACATTTATACCCTCTAAACATGCCACTGAAGAGTAAGGAATATACATTCATAGACATGTGTCTAATACAAGCAAAGCATCTTATTGCTTTAAAATGGAAGAACATAAAGGCGCCAAGTATAGGTAACTGGTTGAAAGAAATGGCAATAAGTATGTCTATGGAAAAGTTAACTTATATTGTGAAAGGTAAATATAGGAGGTTTGAGGAAATCTGGAACCCTTTCTGATTCTTTCTTGAACATGGTGGAAATGAAGTAGGCTACTAATGGCTGATTGAGAAGCTGTGTTAAATATAATAGGATATGATGAGATGCTTTTAGTTATTGTTACTTTTTCTATTTTTTTATTACCTTTTTATTATTCTTAATGTCATTTACATTTGTGTTTTCCTTAAGTGTCAAACATGTTTTATGTTGTACATTGATTATTTTATTATGTTGAAAATCAATAAAAAATATTGATGGAAAAAAAACAGCAAAGAAAAACAAAAACAAAGAGTTGAATGTTTGCAGCTTTCTTCCTAAAGTAGAAACCCTTGATGTTGTCATTGAACTGATGCACTTCTCCATGTGCTCTGGTTAATAATGCAGCTGCGTCGTTTGGCCACATGAGGACGCTGTTGTCCAGAGTTAGCTTAGTTACAGCAGCAGAAGGTCCACGGTTTGATCCCTGGCTGCAGCTAAGATGGATGTCAGAAAAAGGTTGTTAAACAGAGACATGATAACTGGAGAACAGTGGGAGGTTTAGTAAACCATGTAGAAAGATATAGCTGTAGAACACCAACTAGAGCAATGTGTAAAATAAATATGTAAAATAAGTAGGCCTACAGTAGCACAGGGACAAGTGGTGAGTGCATCACCCACTTTGTCACAACCCACCTGCAGTACTACAAAGTACCCTAGTACTCGTACGTGCCCCTGTTTGAGAAACACTGCCTTGGAGGAGAGGGTTCAGACTAACTGCTGGACATGCTCTTTATGTTTCTGAGCTTGGTCAGTCTGTTTCTCCTCAGAAAAAACACAGAGGTGTCAAGTAACGAAGTACAAATACTTAAAATTTTGGGTATCTATACTTTACTGGAGTAATTATTTTACAGCAGACTTTTTACTTCTACTCCTTACATTTTCACACAATTATCTGTAGCTACTTTCTACTCCTTACATTTTAAAAATAGCCTCGTTAGGCCTACTCCTATTTCAGTTCGGTTTGTTTTCATTCCGGCTTGTCATCATTCAAAAAACCCATAGACAGTATATAAGAATGGACCAAGAGATCCCGTTGCTGTAGGCTAATGTAATAGTAATGTGATCTTTAATAAAAAAGAAAAAAAAAACAACAACTTGCGTTTCTGTACGGTAGACTAAGGCCCTGTTTACATGATGACGCTCGCGGGTGAAAACGAAAAAATATTTTATCGGATGTGCCTTTCGTTTATACGGCGACGGCGTTTTTGGGGCTTAAAAATACGGTGGCCGACAGGGGCAAACGCCCTGCAACTTAAGAAAACACACGCAAATAGACAAAACACAAGCAAATTAAGAAAACAACTTCGAGTTGTTAGTAAGACATCTGCTGAAAAAGTTATTGTATTCATTAGCATGATTGCCGTACTGTTTAGTTCACAAACATCCAACACACCAAAGTACAAAGACATAGCGGACCAGACGCGAGCTTTTATTTTGAAAAGCCGAAGCTCGGGACGGCACCAGCCGGAGGGCATGAGACGGGAGCATAGACTGTATATTAATAATATATTATGTTATTAATAATAATAATAATAATAATAATAATAATATGAATTTAATATCGGTTAATAACGGTCGAAAATCCAGCTGTTCCACTTAGCTGCTCCCTCTAGAGGTCTGGAGAACTTCCGTTGTGTAATCTGGATGCAGCGTTTTTTTGTTGCATTTGTTTTCGGGGTTTGTGTGCTTTTCTTTTTGCATCGTTTCATATTTGCAGTGCGTTTATCTATTTGGTTGTGTTGTGTGTATTTGCAGCGCGTTTATGTATTTGGTTGTGTTGTGATATTTGCAGTGCGTTTTGCTGAATGCTGCGCATGTGTTGTCAAATGAATGAAGTTGTTTTTCTTTTTGCATCGCTTCTTTTTTCGGCGTTTGCGTGCTTTTCTTTTTGCATCGTTTTTTATTTGCAGTGCGTTTATGTATTTGGTTGTGTTGTGGTATTTGCAGCGCGTTTGCTGAATGCTGCGCATGTGTTGTCAAATTAATGAAGTTGTTTTCTTAATTTGCTTGTGTTTTGTCTATTTGCATGTGTTTTCTTAAGTTGCAGGGCGTTTGCTCCTGTCGGCCACCGTATAAAAACGCAAAAAAGTGAAACCACCCTCCAGAGTGGAAATCTTAAAAACGCTCCACCGTCGCGTTACCGTCTAAAGGGTAAAAACACAAAAGTCTGAAGACAGAGGTGTGGAGAGAGACGAGAAAAAAGGCATCCAGGTAGTCTGTTGTTATGGAGTAGGCTACAGAAATGATAGGCTCCTGTTATCTAAAAGATTTTCAATGTAATGGCTCAATATTTAAATGATTTCGACAATGTGGATAAGGTTGTTACAGACCATATGTAGGCTATTCATTTGAGCCAGAGTAGGCTACAACGTTGCAGGTGAAGAGAAAGAGAGAGGGAGCGAGTGGCAGCGGGCAGCGGTCAGAGGAGGGTCTGCTTCAGCCACCTCTGCCCGCTGCCTCTCGCTCTCAAGCAGCGGCTGAAGGGCTGCGAGGCTCAGGATATTGGTAGTGCTCCCGTGGGTGCTGTGCTGTGGCTTATGACGGTCGACTGTGCCGGTCATCAACAGACAAACGTGCAACTCCACCATCCTCGTCTTTCCAGACAAGCTTTTCTTGTTCGCTTCGACATGTTTTGGTTTTGTGCTACTAAGGAGAGAACAGTAGAAGGAAGGTTCTACGTAAGCGCGCGGCTTTGGCGGTGTTGTGTGGCAGTGCCACCCAGCCGCCTGGCGTGCATACTACATCGAATTTCACACACTTTTGCGTCACCATATGCACGCAGATTCCCCCCCCCAAAACTCTCGTCTAAACGCGGAATAAAAAGTGAGAACGCAACGGCACTTTTGCGTTTTCTCTTCAGATCGTTTACGTCTAAACGTAGCCTAAGTGCTATCAGTGCAATCATTATCTCCTTGGCTGCCATGATGGCTTTTTTCAAGGACGAGAACAAGTGTCCAAAGGGGTGAAAACCACTTTAAATCGGGTCACGTTATTGAATGTAGTGTGTCTGAGGGAGGGAAAACGTCCTAAAAGCTTGAAGAGCGGAGGGGATGGTTGTGCATTTGTCACCAGAATAAACAGATTGACAGAGAGAGATCTCTCTGTCAGTGTCTCGTTTGAAGAAACTCCGACACAAAGCAGAAGGTTGTCACGATGAGAATAATGAACTGTTTCTATGTTTCCAGAACTAACACTTCATAAAGGAGACACCTGAAACCAAACCAGCAGCCTCTATAGCCCACACCTGAGGACTGTGGGGCTGTTGAAGAAGAAAACCATCCGATGTCGCTGTTCACCAAGGATAACCCACCATCGTGTTCATGCTAACTGACTGCAGGAGGGTTCTCTCTTTAGGTCTCCTCATTTGCAAACTCCAAACAGTTTCAGTGGAATCACAAGTTGACAAGAATCCTGGGATCAAAATCTTCTGTGAAACAAAATCAGACACTTGACAATGAGTCACGTGTGTTGTTTATTTTAAAAGTACTCTTAACAGAGTTTGGAGCAAACTGGAGTTCACTTGGACATCCAGATGTTGGGTTAGGGTCAGGATCTGTCACAGCATGTTCTAAAACAAAGAGACAAAAACACACAAAAAGGAGACAAAAATGTAAAAAAAAAAAAAACCCTGATAAACGGAAAAAGAGGCCAGAAATATTTAATGAAACAAGATGAGACACTTTGACGTGTGTTGTGTATTTTAAGCATAGCCTACTCTTAACAGAGTTTTGTAGATGAACTGTAATATGATCATGCAGGAGAGTGGAGAGGGAAACACTGCCAGTTCCATGAAATCCACTTCAGATTATTGACATTTTCAAAGCTATATTATACATTCAACTTTATTTGTATTAAAGAGCAATTTACCAAGCTAAACCATGAACAAAGTTGGTTCTCCCAGCTGCATGAACATGTCTGACTACTATTATTATTACCCCATAAATGGACAGAGTAAGGATGAGAATTTTACTTTTGGATCCAGTTGAGGGCATGTTTTTGTATCTTTTAGGTCCGTGTACTTGGTGACCAACGGATTTTCGTTTTGAAAGGAAAAAAACAAAAACGAAAAACGGCCAGTTTCCCAATTACCATTAGTAAATAGGAAAACAAAAAACGGAAAACAACCCATTATTCGTTTTTTGTTTTAATATTAAAAAACGGAAAACGAAAAACAATCTCGTTATCCGATTTTCTTTGATGTATTTGTAGATGGAACTCGGAAATTAAAATGTGTGTATAAATCTTATTCCTTTGTCAGTACCCGATCCGTACCGCCTGTAAAATCCGTTCTGTGCACTGCCTGATCAGTTCTACGCTTGCGCGAACACCGGCAAACTTCACAGCTCTATGCACGCATTGGCGTTAAGGATGTTTGGACATTCCCGGTTACCGGAAGAAAACATTAGACAGTGACAGTAGACCGTTATGATGGCAAAGATGAAGTTTACAAGGTGTTTGCTGGAGTTGCCTAAAGTATCTGCTAATGATATACGGAGCGTCGTCTGGCCATCCAGTACAACACCATGTAGCAAATTAAATAAAGGCTTCAAATTTTACGTTTCGTCATTTCTTTGCAACTTTGAAGGTAATTTGCTAACGCTAGCTAGCCTGAGCTAGAAGCCTTGCTTTGGTGTTTTAAGTCATGACTCCGTCCTGCTTCAGGTTAACCATGTTTTAAATAAAGTTTAAGCATGTGTATACCTCTCACTTCATGTGTTTGTACTTTTATGAAAGTATCAGGTAAAAACAGGGCTACAAATGAGATCTCTGTGAGAGACCAGCTAACTCCTAGCAAACTATTATGTAGCTCAATGCTGGACATTTCACCCCTAATTCCGGTCACGTTACTGTATTTGTATTTGTTTAGTATTTGGTTTAGAAGCCTTTATTGGTGATTTTTACGGTACAAAGTCCTGCTACATACGTACATAGCTAGCTATATATGCTCCGCTATGTCGCGTTAGCATGCAGCTACAATAGTTAGCTATGAGTATGCTAACGTTAGATTGTAGTGGAACGAAGCAGCACTTTCTAACGTCAAAAATCGCAGACCAAACACTACACAATCGGACATGTTTCAGCAGGAATGTGTCCCGGAATTGGGGAGAATTTAACAACATTGCCAGCTAAGATGACCGTTAGCATGTAGCTACTATAGTGTTTACTGCCGTTAGCATAGTGGTATACAGCAGTGGTGGCTAGGAGAGCTGTCATCCCATCTTCAAAAGGACACTTATGTACGTTTACACTTCATCGCATTAATAATAGACAGTCTATGGTTATTAGTCAAGACGAAGTATTAGGTAAAAACATTAACGTAAACAACACAACAACGATGTCGCTACACGGTTTTGGATCAGTGACAAGTTTCGAATGTTTGTAGCTATGACTATTGTATAATAAAGATTTAATAAAAAAGTTGTAATGTTTGGTCGTAAAGTGTTGACACATGTTACTTATATACAGTCTATCGTGCAGGCAGAACGGATCGTGTACCAACAGTTACAAATCGCACAGGGACATTGTTAGTTTTCTACTACGTAATTATGCGCATGCACAGAACGGATCTTACAGGCGGTACTGGCCAATAAATGCTATTGAAGGGCGGGTCTTGGCGTGGCGGGAGTAACTTCCGGGTCACGAAAAAAATACCAATGCAAAATTAAGGAATACGACTTATACACATGTATTTTAATTTCCGAGTTCCATCTACAAATACATCAAAGACAAACGGATAACGAGATTGTTTTTCGTTTTCCGTTTTTTTAATATCAAAACAAAAAACGAATAATGGGTTGTTTTCCGTTTTTTTGTTTTCCTATTTACTAATGGTAATTGGGAAACTGGCCGTTTTTCGTTTTTGTTTTTTTCCTTTCAAAACGAAAATCCGTTGGCCACCAAGTACACGGACCCTTTTAGCTAAAAGTTTGTTAACTACAGTCAAGAGCGCTGTGTTAGAGGGAGGAGACTGAGAGAAACTCGAGGTTTATTGAAGAAAACCTGCTCCCGACCAGTTTAGGTTCACAGGCTCAGTTACCATAGTAACAGACTGAGGTTAAATTCCCTCTCTTTCTGAAAACGGGCTGGAGTTACCCCTCTCTCTCAGGTTTAAATAACCTCCCTTTCTGTTTCCCTCATCTCAGGGTTAACAAAGTCAGAGTTTTCACTAAACCTGCTTCCTGAAACAGGCCCCTGGTGATTAAGGTGCAAGAACAAGAAACACGGTGAAGTCAACATCCAATCTCGAGCTTTACGCTGGCAGCTGATGTCACGGAAAATTCCACAAGCCTGCGTTCACCTGTGAAAAAAAGTAAATACCAGAGGTGCATATGCAGAGAAAATATATGTAAAAAATAAGGTAATAGAAAATGTAATACACATTAAATCAAATGTATCGTGTATGGTAGGCTACATGACAAATGTCTTAATTGCCTTCTCTTGTAACTGCCCATAAGCATTAAGGAGTTGTTTTACCAATACAGTGCCATAATCAACCCACTTTCCATAATACAGAGATTTATTTTTATGTTGAATATTCTTGTTATTCCAAATGTAGTAAATGGTTGGTGTAAAATTGTAAATTAATTTCCATGCCAGCAGAGCTTGTTTATGAAAATTGTACAGGTAATCTATCAATTTTGTAATCGCATGTTAACAGTAATTTTACCCGTTAAAATAAATATATAATTAGTGAAAGTATTCACTAGAGGCAGTGACTTCTTCTCTGGCCAACTTCCTGTTCACATGTGGGGAAATGAAAATGATGCACCATCTAGTAAAATATTGGCTAATTTGTATATATTTCCAGAACAGAAATCTCAACATTGGATGAAGCCAAAACGGAGAGAAGAATTGTGCATTGTTTACTTTGCAAAACTCCCCATGATTCAATCGGAACACACATCAAAAGGGTTTGTATAAAGGGGTGTGCTCCGCTCGAACTGGTGAAGGAAACCTGCAGCGCCAAAGAGGCGCAAAGAGGTCATCTTGGACATGACGTACAGCCGACATTGGGGTATGATGGTTATTAATAGATGGTTAAAACAGAAATAATATAAACACAAGCAGCAACATATGAATAAAAGGTGAACACAAGTCCATATCTACGACCTTCCACTTCCGGGATTGCCCAGTTGCCGCCTGAAATTGACATGGACGTTTTTTTTTTTTTTTTTTAATTGCAAAGGTGTGGGTGTACTCACGCCCGTAGAAGGCGCGTGCCCTATGAGCACGCACGTTTATGCTCAACGTGTTGTGGTATTCGCCGAGAGACCAGAGGGCGAACAGACAAACTAATCTGTGAATGGGTTAGAAGGTCTCCACAGATATTACTTTGCCCATAATAAGGGCAGATAATAGCTTTTCAGGTTCAGATGTACACACACAGTTGCCAGTTTATTTATGACTGCAGTTTTGTCCTTCAAATTTACGACTGTATTTATTTCAAAACATTTCATTTATTAAAACTAATAGGCTAAATACATTCATTAACATTTAAAACAAACATGTGATTATTACAAGAGCTTTAAAAAACGAGGAAGATGTTTGTATTTTAAAAGAAGAAGCAGACAGTCAGTTCTCCAGGTGTAGCTGCAGTTGTTGATGTTGATGTGAGTCAGAGCCGTCTTCCCCAGGCCCGAGGTCTGCTGGAGGGAAGCAGGACGGAGTCCACAGCCGGACAGGTCCACGGTCCTTGGTGTTTTTTGCCCCCAACGTCTCCTTCCAGGTAGCGCGGCAATGGTTTTGTTTAGGGTTAGCTGCCTGGAAGGTGCCGTTGGAGGCAAAAAACACCATTGAGCCAGGTCCACAGACCCAACAGGACTCTGCAGACACAGAGAGACAGACAATTCAACACAAGTCTTTTACTAAGCAGCTAAAACACATTTACATGTCAGCATTAGAACTATTTATTAGGCATGTAGTTTGCAATCTCTATGCATTTTATTTCACTCCAGCAGCTGTGTCTTTTCGAATCTCGGTAGTTTTAGCTCGTAATGCTGCTCTTTGTTTTATTGCTAATCTTTCTGCTTCTGTGCTGTATTGTTTTGTGCTTGTGTTGTCTTCCTTTCTTGTTTCTTTGTATTTAAAGAAATCCTTTTTAACATTGAGGCCAGGGGACTACACATGAACACAGCCTTATGGCCAACTCTGGCATTGTTAACCCATGTAGAATCATGTGTTTTATTAATGTGCTCGGTCCCGTTCGTTAACAAACGGATTGAATATAATCAAAATCTGTGTACAGAAAGCCGTCTTACCTGCTGTAGCGTGGGTTCATGACGGCGGTGTGTATGTAAAGAGCAGCCGAGAAGTTTCCTTTCTGTGCAGGTCGAAGGAGAGTAGCGATGGCGTGGAGAGACGAGGGAAGGATAGGTCTTAAAGGAAAGAGGAGAAATTAAAGTGCCTCCTAAGAGCGCTCCACCTCAGACTTTTATGTTCTGTGTGTGTGTGTGTGTGTGTGTGTGTGTGTGTGTACGTACAGTCGTGAAAAAATTAGTACACCCACACTAAAGTTGACTAAAAAGAGGAATACAAAAGTCATCTTTTGTCTTAATGCCTCAATTAAAAAAAATTAGGAAAAATCCAACCTTTATGGACGCCAATTTTCTTTGTGAATGAATAATGTATCGTAAATAAATAAATGTTCTTCCTTAAAATACAGGGGGCATAAGTAAGTACACCCCTATGTTAAATTCCCATAGAGGCAGGCAGATTTTTTTATTTTTAAAGGCCAGTTATTTCATGGATCCAGGATACTATGCATCCTAATAAAGTTCCCTTGGCCTTTGGAATTAAAATAGCCTCACATCATCACATACCCTTCACCATACCTAGAGACTGGCATAGTTTTATTTCAGTTAGCCTAATAGCTGGTTTGATTTACATTGAGAGATGATTTTATGGAAAGTACCCCATGCCAGTATAAACGTTAACTCAAACTTAATGGGAAAAGCAGCTACAGCTAAATTATGGTCACCAGTCTAGGAGAACAGACAGAGATTTCAGAAAACTACTGGGAAAAGAAAAGTGCAACAAATTGTAACACTCAAACCATCTTTTAAGGCTGGAGTCATACAATTTCAGCATTGGGCAAGACACTGAACCTGATTGTTAGGCCAGCACCTTGTGTGGTACCTTGCTGCCATTGGTGTGTAAGCATGGGTGTAAATCTGATCTAACAGTAGGGTGGAACAATAAACATAAAATTTCGGAAGAGCAATTTTTGAAGGGGACACAAACAATACAGCCAATTATACTCGTAGAGGCCATGTGTACACAGAGGAAAGCCTTAATACTATCATTAGTGTGGCATGGAGACTGTACCATTATCCTTCTTTTCAGTGTTTCTCTTGATTCAATGAAAAAGCTGACTAAATTGACCAAAATATTCTTCTTTAAAACCATGTATTTATTTTGAAGTTCTTTACAATCAAGCCACAAAAATACCTTAAAACATAATGACTTATTTTCAAAAAGTGTCCCCATATAAAAGAAATACAATGCTTTTGTACACTTGTTAAATTAGCTAATCATAATGTAAATTAGTGAGCCACTGGTAAAGCTCATCTGCTAACACTGACAGCCACACACCTCCAAAAATATGAACTCAGCTCAACACACTTACCTGAGACTCTACACCTGATTTTGTCCATGTTGATATTAGCTGCTTTATTTACATTTATTAAAAACGTCGCATTGTTTAGCTTTTCATATAGCTAGACGTCTAAACTCTGGGACAAGGCCGTTATGTTTAAATACCTGCCATGGTAATTCCAAACAGACAGCTTTGTCAAGGCAGTTTGGGCTTCAGATAGCTTTTACAGTGGCCATCGTTAATGACAAATCGTGTTCCGCTATGAACTTGCACACACATTGTTTGTATCACAAACACGGTCAGTCAGTGAAGGAGCACTCGCAGCGGTAGCCGTCGTTGCCGGTAACTTACTCGTATGACAGAGTGCTGTCACTGCCCGATGTGAGTCGAGTGCAGATGTGAATCGCGCATGCTCAGATTTAAACTGTTTACGGCATAACGTGTCATACTGAAATTTGTGAAATCTGTCGGTACACGATCCGTTCTGCCTGCACGATCCATTCTGCACATGTGAGGATGAGGAGGATTTACGACACTGCACGATCTGTTCCACGCTTCCGGTCGACAGGCAAGCTAACGTTAGTTTAGCTAACGGCTCATTCGGCTAACCGCTAGCTGATTGTAGCGGTCTGCCGTTAGCCTCCACAGGCAAGCTAACGTTAGTTTGGCTAACAGATAATTCGGCTAACTGCTAGCTGAGACAGCATGTAATAACTTTAAAAGACCCTCAAAATAAAACTTGAAAATAAACGTTGACATATATAACAAACACCTAACATATATAACAGCTGTTACGTCAGTTCTACTTTACTTGTGCTCATTTAAAATACAATCACTCAATACTTGTCTTTATTGTTATTACTGTGAAGTCTTAATTTAGCTGTAGCTGCTTTTCCCATTAAGTTTGAGTTAACGTTATTTTAGACTGAATCTAGCTGTCAACTAGCGGTTAGCCGAATTAGCTGTTAGCTAAACTAACGTTAGCTTCCCGGTGGAGGCTAGCCATAGGCTAGCGTGGAACAGATCGTGCAGGTCGTATCCTCGGTAAAACAGTATTATCTTGCGCATGTGCAGAACGGATCGTGTACCGACAAAATCTATAAAATAATAAACGTTGTCACTGCCCGATGTGAGTCGAGTGCAGATGTGAGTCTACAAGATGCTAACGGCTTTTTGAGCTAACGCACAGTCTATGAGCTAACGTTAGCAATCAAACAATCATAGATAGCTAAAACGTTTTTGAAATGACTGCTGCTGCTGGCTACAAGTTAGCAATCAAACACAATAAAGGCTATCACTTAATGGCGTTTTGAGCTAACGTTAGCAATCAAACAGTCATAGATAGCCAAAACGTTTTTGAAATGACTGCTAGCTAAAAGTTAGCAATCAAACACAACAAAGGCTGTCACTTGAATGGCATTTTGAGCTAACGTTAGCAACCAAACAGTCATAGATAGCTACAACGTTTTTGAAATGATTACCATCTTCTGTTATTGTATGTAAAGAGAAACGTTTATTATTTTATAGATTTCACAAATTTCAGTATGACACGTTATGCCGTAAACAGTTTAAATCTGAGCATGCGCGACTCACATCTGCACTCGACTCACATCGGGCAGTGACAAACGTTTCTCTTTACATACAATAACAGAAGATGGTCGGTACACGATCCGTTCTGCCTGCACGATCCGTTCTACACATGCGCAAAATGTTCGCGCATGCGCGGTTGTACGAGGATTTACCATGGATGTATTAAAAGAACTGGATACAGTGTTCGGCGGGAAGCCCCGTACGTTCCAATGAGAGTGCTCAAAAGCGCATAAAGCAAACATGGAGCTCGGCTCTTCCGCATTGTTGGCCCATAACGCTGGTTGGCTCACGATGGGCATGCGCACTAGCAACAATTTGTTTGCGTTGTCGTAGCAACCGGTAGCAACATGCGTGTTCATGAGCTTCTCTGTCGTGTCTCTTACTGGCGAACTCATGAACTCGCCATTTTCATTGTCTAAAATATTCACTAACGTTAAACATTGTTTTCGTTGTTCCCTATCGTTTACATGCTTAGCTAAATAAACGATAGATGTATTTAGCTAGACAACCAAGGAGATTTAATAATTATGTTGTGCTACTAGCTAGCTACCTACTAACTAGCGCTAGCTAGCTGTTAGCCTGCAGTTTCGTGAACAGAGCTCATCCATGGCTTCAGCTCTCATCCACGTTACAAGCTTTACAGCATACAGCCCTCGGATGTATTATAAGAGAACCAAGGCGATGTAATCACTATGTCTGTAGTAACGTTATGTAGGCATATAGCTAGCTATGTATAGATCTTAATACAGCCATGCTAGCTACCCCTGATGTTAGCAACTAGCTAGCTAGCCGATAGCCCGCCAGTTTGGGAAACGCTAATGACGTTACATCCACGTAGCTAACAGGCTTTACAGCAGCTACATACATCCCTGGAATGTATCATGACTTCATAGGATAATACCATGGACGTATTAATAGAACACATGGTGAATTACAACCATTAGCTATATCCATTATTACAGCTAGCTACATGAGCTCGGGAGAACAGTCATGTGAGCGGGCGGGCCCAGTCCCGCGGCTCTGCTCGCGTCCACTATGCGCGTTCATCATGTCAAATTTAATAATTCTGGATTCGCTTCTAGTGAATGTTAAAAATGTTAAAAACATAACGTTTTAAACAAGGACCCTTTCAGTGTTCGGGCTGGTAAGTTGATATACCCAGAAACAAATTATCCGCTGAAATATAGACGTTTCTTTCGCCATGCAAAGTCTACGTGAAAAGGCTTTCTGGGCCATGGGGTGCAGTACCACCGTTATCCGCTAAGCCCATGGTGGCTTTTAGACTCGGCGCTCTTCCTGGGGGCTTGGGATTTACGACACTGCACGATCTGTTCCACGCTTCCGGTCGACAGCCAAGCTAACGTTAGTTTAGCTAACAGCTAATTCGGCTAACTGCTATTTATTATTTATTTATAATTACTGTGAAGTCTTAATTTAGCTGTAGCCTGCTTTTCCCATTACGTTTGAGTTAACGTTATTTTAGACTGAATCTAGCTGTCAGCTAGCGGTTAGCCGAATTAGCTGTTAGCTAAACTAACGTTAGCTTCCCGGTGGAGGCTAGCCATAGGCTAGCGTGGAACAGATCGTGCAGGTCGTATCCTCGGTAAAACAGTATTATCTTGGCCAGTGCAGAATGAATGGGACTCTATGGAGCTATACCCCTCAAAATCCACTTTTCTCAGGATATAATTTTTTGTCTAGTAATTTGAATGTTGCATTTGAAAGGGGAGGCTAAGAAAATACACACTGCTGGGTGTTAGATTTTTTTAAAGTGGCTTTTTTGTTCTAAAAAGCCTTTTAAAATGTCAATGACGTCATACACATATACGGCCAGAGATTCTGCTTTACGGCAAGCTCTGAGTCACTTCCTTTTTTCTCTCGAGGCATCGACAACACAGCTGACAGGTTAGGCTCTCCCTGTTAATACACGCGCTAGAAAGAGGTTTGCTAATGTTTTAAAGACCACGCCGAAATATTCACTCTGGCATTCTGGTTATGCTTCGGATGCCGTCAAGCGGGATCTCCGATCGTAATCAGTCCTTCACTGACCAATCAGCATTCATTAGCAGAATGCTAGCGTGTTATGGGCAACAACAACTCAACCTGTAACAAATCGAAAGGGCATAAGTACTCGTTCATTCAACTTTCAACCTATAATCCATGTTGAACTTGCAAAAACTACAATCAAATCTGAGATTTCTCATCGACAATCAGGCGAAAGAGACAAATTTAGCCGTCTAGCTCCATAGGGTCCCATTCATTTTGCACGGGACCGTGATCACCCCCAGTGGAACTCTGGTGGAACTGCAACCAAAGTAGGTACAATGGGGCTTAATAGGGAGTGGAACGGCTTTCCGTAGACGGGCTTTGACTGTGCGTTAGCTCAAAAAGCCGTTAGCATCTTGTAGGCTACTTGTCGCAAAGTGACGCATGCGCGACTCACATCTGCACTCGACTCACATCGGGCAGTGACAGAGTAGAAAGTTAGATACAAATTCAAAGAGTCGATATCTATGAAGATGATACACCGTCTCGTCTCACTGGTGTAAACTGGCAGCTTTCAGACCAGTGCGTTAAGTAGCTGCAGGACTCCTCTTCGTCGCGAATCTTTGGTCTGAACTTGCTAGGCCTACTGCACACACAGTGAGTGATACAGAGTGAAATTGTAAGTTGTTGTTAATGACTTACTTGCTTAACTTTAGCTACATTTACTTGAATTAAAGATTAAGGGATAGTTTAGTTGCCTATGGTAAACACTAGGTTAGAAATGACTAACCTAGTTAGATATATACAGATCTATATTCTTTGCCATTAATATAGCATGTTATCTCTATAGCTAGTATTAAAAACAATATCCGTCCCCACAGAATGTTGTCACTGAAAACTAAATGCTGAATATTTTGCACCAGAACATCATATCACTCCGTCAATAAAATTTTGTGAAATACCGCTGTGCTCTCTTTATCACTTGGTTAGCCTACCTTCTTTTTAAAATACCATTGTATGCTATTGAAATAGGAATGTTACTGGGCCCTCTGGGGTCAGTTTAGATAAAAAATAAAGTCAGTATGACATTTTATTATTATTATTATTTTTTTTTTTACTGTATTTACTACATTGAATAGGAGTGGGTTTTTTTTTTTTTTTTTTGTAGCTGGACATATTGTTTCTAAATATGAATTTGCATAACGATAGTGAGATGCTTGCTACAGTTGCATTTCGAGTGAGAAATCGGCAAAAACGTTTTATTTCTGATTTACTTTTTTGTTTTAATGCCGCCAGGCGTTCTTCTCTCTTCAGTCACACTATACCTTGCTCGTTCACATACCGTTAGGTGCACGCAGGTGCTCGTCTCTGCCTTTTCCACCAGTTGACAGTTGAATATATCTATTAAAGCGAGCCGTGTCTGTATGTTTGCATCTGTGTTTGGGGGCGTGGTTGGTGGGAAGGTAACCTGCACGCAGACGCCGCTTTACAACACTTTCCTGGGACACTTCATTCCACGGTCCATGCTTTGGAAAAATGGGAGGCCTCCAATTGGTGAAAAAAAATCATCAGCAGGCGCTTAACACTGCAAAATTATGCTTTGTACATAATTTTTCTCCACAATTATTATATGGAACAATTGCTTTATAACAATAAATAATAAGTCTTTATCTACAACATCGGGTTGATAGGAATATATTTTTTTCTTGCAGACTTACAAAATGATGAAGCTCAACTTCTTAGTTATGAGGAATTTCTTAGATCTAGAATCTTTCCTATCACCCACAAAGAATACCAAATGGTAATAAATGCTATACCTAGGTACCTATGTCAGGTAAATATAGTAGCACAATGTCTTCCTCTGATGTAGACGTAGTCTACACTGTAAGTCAGTAGCAGGCTACACGGTGGAGTTGCTTATTAAGTGGTTTGGGGTAAAATTTGGTTTTGGCGAATTCTAAAAGCAGCACTACAACAGGCCAAGCAATCTGGCCGTTCCAAACAGGCACATTTTGAACGGGCTCTGTACTAGTATAAATAAAACGGACAGTCTGCTGTGCACGACAACACCAACAGATGAATGATGAAGGAAGGTTGATTCAAAGTACTCAAAGTAGTGTTAGGAACATTTTGGGGTAGCGTCATCCACCTAAAATGGGCATAACGACATCCCTGGTTTTAATGCAGAAATGTTACATATTATACCTTTTTAACCAGTATATTCAGTAAGAATATGTATGATGTAACCCTAATATCATCTTTTTGATTTTCTACAGAATGGTGGAATTTCCAGTCTTTGGTGTAAGTACACTAATGATTATAGTGTTTATAACAAAATACCTAATGTAAGAAGTTAATTTCAACTATGTAATTGATTATTACACATGTATTTTCCTCCACAGGGCACCAAAGAAGTCCCTTTTTACAGGACATCCTGGATGCCTACGAGTCCAGGATGTCCTGTAAAGGGACTTTGCAAAGTAAAGGAACTTTGCAAAGTAAAGGTCGGGTCTGTCGCAAGCTGAAGGCCCCTCTTTCAGCCTGCGACAGAGTCACAAAAATTTATAAATATCAAAAGGTATGTATTTTTTTTTTTTAAATGGTCTTACCTGAGATTCAAAATTAACTATTGTGGGGTGTTGTGGAGATGCCAGCACTCAATAACTTTCTGAAAGAGAAAATGACTCCTACATATTTGAGCCCATCATAGTCGAATATTAAGGCACAATAGCATAATGTTGAACTGTACTTCATTTAACTGGAAGAATAATACACATTAATAACAGTCTTGTTCTGTCGTGTAACAATGTCTTTAGAAGAAAGCGGCCCGATCAGCAGCCTCTCTTCCACCACCTCCGCAAATGGAAGAAGTCCACGACATGGCTTCCAGGTTGGAGGAAACTGTTTAGTATATTGAAGGGTTTTAATGTAATTTGAACAAATTGGACATATTCTAATGGCATAAAAACCTTAAAGGGTAACTTAAAGTTTTCTCAGGACACTATACAGAGAGCAGGTCTAGACCACACTCTATAATTTACAAAGACCCAACAATTCCAGTGATTTCCCCCAAGAGCATGCATGAGTGCGTAAATGCAAGAGTGGCAAAGAAAAACTCCCTTTAGGAAGAAACCTCAGACAGACCCAGGCTCTTGGTAGGCGGTGTCTGACGGTGCCGGTTGGGGGTGTGATGGACAATGGCAATAATAGTCACAAAGATAATGACTAGAAATAGTAGTTCATGGTGTTGCAGGGCGTTGCAGGTAGAGATGTTCCGATACCAGTATCGGCTCCGATACCAGTATCGGCTCCGATACCGCCTAAAACGCTGGTATCGGGAAGTACTGGAGTTTATGCACCGATCCGATATGTTATAAAGCCCTAAAGAAAATCTACATTAAAGTAGTTTGTTCTTTTTCCGTTATGACTGACTGTCAAACTAGATTATAAAAGTTCTGGGGCATTCATGTTTCACAAAGAGTTTAACCTGAGCCAGACCGACAACAAAGAAATAATATTGCATCCATACAGGGATAGTAGTATACAGTTGTTAAAACATAATGATAATAAAATATGAAACACTTGTATCGGATCGGGACTCAGTATTGGCTGATACGCAAGTTCAGGTATCGGTATCGGGAAGCAAAAAATGGTATCGGTCCATTTCTAGTTGCAGGACGTGGTAGGACGTAGCAAGGCGTAGCTGGGCTTTGCAGAGCATAGCAGGGTATAATAGGGCACAGCAGGGCGTAGAGCAGGACCAAGGCGACAGCTGCCACGTGATTTTAGTTGCCTTCCTGATCCAAGGAAACAGGTTGGGCGAAAAAAAAGAAAATTGGTCCAGTATCAAGCAAGACTGCTGCAGTTGGCAGTGGCGAAACAAGCTACAATATAACCTTAATGGGCAATTGAGCAGTTTTAATTTTCGTCCACTAAAAGTTCTGTTTTTGCCGCTGACAGACTCAGATTATTATTCCAAGTGTCTGACATTATGGAAAGGATCCATACAGAGATGGACCTTTTTGTTAAAGAGTAAGATCCTTTTAGTTTAACATGAAACAGCCCCGAAATCACCATCACCAAACACCAGACTCCATGTAAATAATCAGTACTTACATGCTTGTTCTATACACTTAGCGTGTATAGAACAAGCATATTTCCACATGTAAATGTAATGTGAATTAAGGGTTTATTTCAACCAGAGTGGTGATTGTTGGAACAGTGGAAAGATTAACCAAGACAGCTTTTGATAGTTTCATTTTGTTTCTTTCAATGAAGTGAAGGGGCAGCTGGAGATGTCGGTGGGCTGTCCGACGACCCCGGGATGGACAACTGTGAGGACGGTCAGTACACATCAGTAGTATCAGAATTATCTCTCAGGTGAATTCTGTCAGGTTCCATCTCCACCGCTACATTTTGGTTTTTAAGCATTTAAGTTTTGAGCCCAAAGTGATCGTGGTGCACCAAGTGTTTTTATCTCCAGTAGAAGAACTAATCTCTGTTTAAACTGACACACCCAAACCTCATAGCCTATCTCATCAACATTCTGGTATACTGGACATAAACAGGAGGCAGCGTGGAGACTCCACCCATTGCTGGTAGTTACCATGGTGATGTTAGTAGCTTTAGTCTCAGAACGAGACGTCGTGACCGATAAGACCCAATCAGGAGGAGAAACATTGGTGTTGGGAATGGTGGGGGGGAGAGAAGCAGGCGGGAAACGTAGCAGAAGATATTCCTTGTTATACCAAAATGTAGCAGTGGAGATGTAGCCGGCTGGTTGTTGGGTTTCAAGTTTTGCCATAACTCACGGTGTGTTTATTCCATGTATCAACAGGGGTGTCCACATGTATCTGGCACACTAAACACTAACCGCATGGGACTTCAGCTTTTACTCAATGTAAAGTTCATATGGAATTAAAATGTTTCTCCCACAGATGATGAGCAGGATGAAGGTGTTGAGGACACGTTCCCAAGCTGGAGTCATAAAAACCTACTTGATTTTGTTTTTTACTTTGTCTATTTTACATAATTCAAAATAAAGATTTTAACTCACGCTGGGAAAGTCTGCTGGTTGAGCTCAATTTGTTTTATTTGTCACGTGAAATCAGAAAACAAAAATTAGAAGTGAAATGTAATGCTCATGGATGGTCCAGGTAATTATGAAAGAGAGCTTCACCTAATGTTTACGGACAAGCTCCGATTATAAATCACTTGGTTCCACTGGTCAAGCTTTGCCAAAACACCAATTTCATCAACGGGTTTCTGAGAAATCATGTTAACAGTTTCCTTTTTAGTTTAACCTTTTAACAGGGAGATTTCTGGTATATGTGATAAAGGCTGATGTGAAAAAATTCTGTGAAAAGTGTTCACAGTCCAAAAATAATTCCTGATCCAAGAACATGCCAGTCCAGATGTATCAAGTCATACAGTTGTATAAACTTGGTTTATAGAATAGTGCAGTATAATGTTTAACTTCTATTATGCTGTGTACACATATGCTCTTTCAGCACATGAAACGAGGTCACTTGAGTTCCGGACTCTTAAGTTCCAGTGTGCGCCTCAAAACCTTCAGAATAAAAATATATGTGTAACTTTTGTTTTTGTAATTTTTTTAGTATATCATTTTCATCGTCATAGGCCTACCTAGTAAATAAAAACACTGACTGTTGTAAATAATCTATATTTGAAATTCTGTACATCATTTCAAGTGGAGGCTAAATAATGTACTGACAATGTAGCAGTAATTAGTATGCACAATCCTGACCTAACCTGTTTCTGCATGCTGTCGGAAAAGACATGGTGTCTTAAAGTTGGCCAGATAGTATGATGTAACTTTAAATGTAGTGGGTCTACAATGGTAACAATAGTGTAATTCGATATCTGATTTGTGCATTAAACTGGTCATGTCACCACAATTTGGCTGACTTTGAGGGTCTACAGTTTTTATTTTATCTTGCGCAACTACAGATAAAATAACAGCATGAGGATTAAGTACAGGCTAATTTGGGAGTAGTTCAAAAAGGATTTTTTACAGTTAATAAAAAGCCTCAAACATGTTTCCATCATACAGTATAGCTGATTATAAGTATATGTTGTGTTTTGTACACACGTACAAATTAGATGAGGTTAGGGTAAAGTGTGCCTCAGGATGAGTAGGCCTATTAATATATAATTTGTGCATTCTTGTGCCGACTGCTTATGGATGTTTACATATTTGTTGAGAGTATGCTTTTATTCTGAAGTTGTCCAGAAGACGTACTGTTTTTTGTTTTTGTTTTTATTGACGGCAACATACAAAACTCTCGTAGGGGAAAGAGAATATACATGCGTATATACAAATGTTGTCGATGTACAAAAAAGTATTACCTAAGCAGAAAACAACAAAAAACAAACCAAAAAGGGGGAGCTACTTAAAAATACACAAGTCAAAGGAAAAAAGGCTAGAGAAAATACAATGTTAACATTTAGAGCGGCACACAAGGGGAGATTAATCAAAACAGTAGTTTCCTAGATATGTCACTACACATTTGTCCTGTAATTTTAGAAGATTTGATCTTTTTCAGTGAGGGGAAAAAAACAATTTAAAATCATTTATAAACCAAACAAAGGAAGGCTTAGAACATCTCCACTTACTGCAATGAATATAATATTTACCCATTAGAATAATCATATGGATTAAATCTGATACTGATGAATCTATATTATCCATATAAAAGAGGTTGTGTAGCAAGGTGAGAGTAGGGATATTATCAATCTTGAGTGATAGCCAATTATGTAGCTCGGACCAGAAGCTGTTGGACACGGGGCAAAAAAAGAACGTGTTCCAGAGTCTCATCAGCCACCTCACAATATACACAAGGGTCTACATCAAATTTCAATCTTTTTCTAAGAAAGTCAGCGACCGGATATATCTTATAAATTCTTTGAAGTGAGTCTCTTTGACTTTTGGGGAAATGGGCCATTTAATGAATTTAAAATGTGTTTTTTCTATGAACAATGCAACCATATTCGGAACCTGTACACACAATCCTCTGTTATAATCAAAAAACAGTTTAGATTTCAAAGCATCATTAATATGTTTATTATTGCATGTATTGTCAACTAAAGTACAATCATTAATAACTACAGTACATGTGGTAAAGTTATTCTTGCATATAACAATGTGCTTTGAATTAACTAATAACGGTACAGGTATTGCTTTACAGATTTTATTGTATTTTCTATATGTACAGTTTAAATTATATTTGTCTAGGAAAGCTGTATATTTCAAAAAGTTACCATTATCATCTATAACATCATTCACAAACAATGCCCTTATCATACAAATCGTACCTGAACAATGATTTCCTGTTGATTATAATGACCCCCCACCCCCCTATTGTTCCATAAGGTGGATCCATGTGGAGTTATGGGTTATGGGTGAATATTATTTTCCAATATTGGAGAATTTGTTTGTGGGAGTTTGATAACTTAACAGGAATTTTAGTCACCTCAAAATCACATTGCAAAAGAAAATCAAGCCCTCCTACTTATTAAAAGAGATGTCTAGGTATGTGAAACCACATAGAATCTGGTTGTGATAGATACGTTTTCAACTAGTTCATCTTAAAGGTCCCAAACATTGATTCATGGTCCAAGGCTTTGATACCACCCATATCATATTCTTTAACCAGCTGGGATTTCTTAATACAATGGGTTTTATTTTTCCACAGGAATTGGAAAATAATTGAGTTGGCTTTCTTAACCAGAAAAAACATACAGAGAATGACATGGATAAATTACTTTGGAAATACCTTCTGTTTTAGATAGAGTAACTCTACCAAAGATAGTGAGGTCTCTGGTAAGCCAGCGACTCAAAGATTTCTTCATATCTATTAAACAGTTAGAAAAATGAACATCTTCCATTCTGATAGCATTTTTAGATAAAACTATTCCTAGATATTTCACTTCAGATTTAACCTTGATTGAAGAGATGATGGAATCTGTTGATGAGTGAATGGGAAGTAGCTCACATTTTTTAATATTAAGGGTTAATCCTGAAGCTTTAGAGAAAATCGAGACTGAATCAAGGGCAACATCAGAAGACTAAAACAATACTGAATTTATGGCTTCAAAGAGACATTTCTATTTTAGAAATAAAAAATTCTTTTGACTAAAGCAGAAGGGATTTCAAGATTTGTCTACCCTGCGCTCTCTCTCTCTCAATGTCCATGATTCAACATGTAAAGACATAATAAATACCATATTTACGAAGTTTATATGGAAAAAATGCACCATCATTTTAAAAAAGCGGTGCTCACTGGTTCTAAGGATGAAGGTGGATTTGAACTTGTGGACTTTTGGGACTTGAATTACACCTTAAGGTGAAATGGTTGAAGGAATGTTTGAGAGCACCAGAGTCTTTATGGTACTTATATTTTTATTAACATGTAACTACAATATTACAAGATGCTTTAAAACTATCCCAATTTTATCAACAAGCTCTTTTGGCCTGGAAGCTATGTCATTCTTATAACCTTTCTCCACACAAGTCTATCTCATGGAATAATGGATGGATCACTAAAGGGAACAAGTCACTCTATTAGCAGAAATGGATCGATAGAGATATTATCTTCTTAAAAGACCTTTTTGATTGTAATAGACAATTACTTAATTATGAAGCCTTTCTCAGAGAGAAGGCCTTCCCGATAACGTTCAAAGAATATAACTCAGTTTTCAAATCTATACCTAATGGCATATTAGAATCAATGAAAAGTTATAAAAAAAACAAAATGAAGTTCCTAGTCTTAATTTTACTCTTTATATAAATGGTATTGATATTTTGAGCAGCAAATGTACTAATAAGCAGTCTCGAAATTCCTGCCTGTTGATAACTATTGTAGTGTTTGTAAGACAGAACAAGAATGGTAACCCATCTTTTTATGGTTGGTCATTCTGTATTGCATTCTGTAAAAGCTTTGAACATGATATGGTATCAAAACATACAACAACAGAGATCTGCGGGTTCGAGAGGGAAACTCCGCACAGGTCCAGAGAAGTTACCGTAGACCTCGGTAAGAGATCCGCCCGTTACAGCGCTCTTCTCTCCGTGTTCTCTACTTTATTATATTTATTATATTTATCATGTGTCATACGCTCTGTGATTAGCACGCAAGCTAACAACAGCTAGCGCCGCTATCACGTTGTTTGACGTTAGCGGTGTTTAGCTAAAGAAGCTAATGTAGCTGCTAATGCTAAAGCTGTCATTAACATCAACATCCAGTGGTGGAAGTATTCAGATTACTTTACTGCAGTAAAAGTTCTAATACCACACTGTAATACTCTGTTACAGTAAAAGTTCTGTAAGTTCTGTTTCATTTATAATAAAACATCATATTTTATAAACTACATGTGTTTTGCACCACATCTCACATGTTCAGGGAGCTGAGGGCCATGCAGGACAGAAATAACATGCATCACATCCCCTCCCTCCACTAGCTTCATATTTTATAAATGAGGATAATGGAGCAGAGTAGGCAGAATTCAGTTGTGACGTTAAGAGGATCTCAGTATAGCTCATGTTCCTCAATACCTTGTTATTTGAACCAACTGTAAGCAGCTGAAGTCTACAGGAAAAAAAAGACTCATCATTTCTCATTCTGTATAAAATATATCTGTTGGAGAAATATTACAAACATGGACAGGTTTCGGGTTTTATCACCAGTGATGGTTGGTGACTATATTCGTAATCAGAACAGTGTTAAGCCATGCACTGAGGAGCTGTTAAATCCAACAAAACAGGCAGATTTCGGCTGTTGTTGGTTTTTATCAAATGGAACACAATCTGCACTTGAACGCTGCCATGGGTGAATTTGTCGCACTAACAATTTTCTTTTTTATAAACCTTTTTTAATGAAAGTTTGAAGTCTTGCCATGTGAATGACATTGGCAGAGGGACAGCACAAAAGAAAGTGGGCGGCTCCTGCCTTGTTATGACCTTGTCCTTGAAGGGATGGATGGAGAGAGGGGAGACAGAGAGAGATGGAAAATAGCAGGATCGATGCAGAGGAAAATGTCACAAAAAACTGAAACCCATCCTATGAGGGGAAAAACACTTGGGGAACTGGAATGAAATATATCTTTTGTGTATGTTTGTGTGTGCATGCCTATGCAGCTACAAGTGTGTGAGTATATTGTGCAGCAGTGGGATTTGAGGCAAAGAAAGAAAGAAAGAAGGAGTTGTGTTAAAGAAAGACAATGGAGGTTGCAGGCAACAGGGAACAAGGTGATGCACTGATGGAGGGATGACAGAGGTATGAGAAGAGAGGAACTGGGTGAGAAAAGAGGGAGTCACCTTGATGGGACAAATAGAAAAATGGCTGTCCTGGTAGTCTCAAGGATGACTCAGCTGCAATACACTTACGTGTGTGTGTGTGTGTGTGTGTGTGTGTGTGTGTGTGTAAGCGTGTGTGTGATTATGGGAGTATATCACTTCTGGCAAATGCTAATTTTTGTAAGGAGTGGACGCAGAGTCAAACTGAATACATAAATGTACAACGATGAGAGTGTCTGTATGTCTATTTGGAGGGTTATAAAGCTAATGACCAAACACAAACAGCAGAAGCCCTTCACAGTTAAGTGGCTGTAAAAATAAAGTCCTTAAGTTGAAGTTTCCAGAACACAAGCGAGGTTGGCTCTTTTTATGCAGTCTGTGGTTTGGCTCTGTCACAGCTCCACCTGCTGGAGAGTAAGCAGACTGCTGGTGTCATTTCCTGATTTGTCCACAGGGGGCAGCACAGCCCCACTGCACTAAACTCACACTGATGTTTACTTCCTGTGTTAGCTCCCCTCTTTGACAAACGAGGGAAAGTTTAAACAAAACACCAACAACGTTTCAGAAAACAGCGATGTCATGTCTGATAAAATGTATCAACCACTTTCTTTATTATATAGATGGATCCAGGAAAACAACGAGCTGGTAAACAAATGCAAGGTAAGAAGGTAGCTGTTAAGTGTCTCGTCTTTTCAGCGGTTAACGTTAGCCTCTACAATCATTAGCTAAATACTGCAACGTTAACGTTAATTTGGCGTTATATAAATCTGTTTGTGCTTGAAAATAGATTAAGAGAGCAATAGATTAGTGTGTAATCTTTTCTAACGTTCAATGTATACTTCTGGTATCCACTAATACTGGCGAATACTATCCTTTTGTGAAATTTCCATTAACACTTCCACTGTTGTGTTTATTTAGATTTTTTTGCTGAACAAAAAACAACCAGAGGTGGAAGAAGCCTCCATATCTTTTAATGTATAGTAAATATACCACAGTATAACAAAGTCCTGCATTCAAAGTTTTACTTAAATGCAGGAGTATTGACAGAAAAATCTAAGTAAAATGATCCATTATGCAGAATATTGCTCCTCTTCATAAATATATTACATTTCATTATAATTGTTATAACGTATGTTTTAACGTGTAAGCAGCATTTTAATGTTGAGGTGGAGCTGGTTTGAGCACATTTTATACAATTGGATAGTGTAATCTTCATTAGAATTACACTATCATTAGAAAACTGATCATATGTTTTCTATAGAAAATGTTTTTTAGAGGTAGCAATGTAAAGTAGCATAACGTAAAAATACTCAAGTAAAGTACGAGTCCCTCTAAATTATACTAAAGTATAGTACTTAAATACATGTACTTGGTTACTTTCCAGTTTGCTTTCACTTCATTCTTTCAGCAGCGAGGAGGAGGAGATGCTTTGAGCCCAGACCAGAACAAGCCCCATCTGAGATGGTGTTCCTCTGAGTTTCACAAACTTTTAAAGAAAATCCAAGGTGCTCCATATCCTTCATTGTACAAATGCCTAATTTGTTGTGTTGGAGAGCTCAGCTGTTACCTTATGCTTCTTCTATCTCCCTCCTTTAATTTTCCCATGTCCCTCTCCTGCAGGTATCCCTCCTCTTGCAGATTATTTACAGTTGGAGCTGACAGTGGTGTACAATGTGTGTTTGTGCTCCACTGCTCAGTCTCAATTTTCAGAAGCTGAGCTGCTCCTCACACAAGCCACAGAGAGAGGTAGACCTACGCTGTGAAATGATAAATGACAAAACCTTAGATGCACAGTAAATGACACAGGAACTTATAGCATACATTCAGTTTTATATTAGTTCAAAATGATTGCTCAGCTCTGACTTTAACAGCCTGCTCCTGTTCCCCTACAGTTCTACAGATGACAGGAGATGCCCCTGTTGCTTCAGACCCTCCTGTGTTTTGGAGAACAGTTATCAACTCAGTGGGAGACACAGCTTTGAATCCCTGTGTATTGTACCTTCTCTGTCTGCAGTGGGCAATATGGCTGTCCACCTGCCAGCTGAAAATTATACAGGAATGTCAGGTAAGATCCTGTTTCTGGCTGTGTTCCCTCCTCACTTGTTTGGTGTGTTTTAAGAGAACTCTGTTGCATCTACCTGTTCAGTCCAGTTTGTTTAGGCTAAAGATGTGGCTGTCATTTAGCCTCTGGTGAGGACCAAACCGCTGTACTGAGTCAGTTAGCCTCCGAAGTAAACTCCACAATGGTTTATTTGTGACGTAACCAGGGAGAAGGCTATGTGATATGGATATGTGCTATATATATATATATATATATATATATATATATAACTAGTCTACTCATCATGTAGGGCTGGGCAATATATGGATATTATATTGATATATGAGACTAGATATCGTATTAAATTTAGGATATTGTAATATCCTAATATAACACAAGTGTTGTCTTTTCCTGGTTTTAAAGGCTGCATTACAGTAAAGTGATGTCATTTTTTTAACTTACAGACTGTTCTAGCTGTTCTATGTTTTGCCTTTATCCATTTAGTTATTATATCCACATTACTGTTGATTATTTATCACAAATCTCATTGTGTAACTATTTTGTGAAATACCACCCTACAATATCGACATCGATGTATTTGGTCAAAAATATCGTGATATTTGCTTTTCTCCATAGCGCCCAGCTTTATCATCGTTGGTGTAGAGGCCATGCTGTCTCCTTCCTCTTTGATCTCATGGCCTTTCGTTATCTGTTGGAATTATACTCCAATAACACTGATACATTTAATTTGTGGTGTTTATGTTTGTTTGAAGAAAAACATGAAGGAATGCAAACTTTCCTCAGAACAATTCAAGTGCATTTTCCCCCAACATCTCTTTTCCTGTCTCAGCCAGTAAAATGTATATATGCTGGCATGCTAAGTCCCCAACTGTGTGGGATACTGTAAAGCTACACTGTATTTGTTTCCGGTGATGCAGGATGAGCTGTTCTCTGTGTTTGAGACACTCTCTACTGGAGTTTGGGATGAAGGGAGGAGCGAGCTAAGGGAAAAGTCCTCTGACATTCCACTACTGGTGATGGACCCAAGAAGGCTTATTGAATTATTGCAGATCTGCACTATTATTGCCCAAGGTCAGCAACATTCTTTCAATTTCTAAATACACAAGTCACCTTGGTATGAACTAAAACAGGAGGCAGACAAACTTAGTAGCAGTACAGGGAAAACTATTATCTGACTCCTTGTATTTGTAATATTGAGTAATTTAATTGGCTGTCCCCTGCATGTTTCATTAAGGTGCAGAAAGTTTGAGTGAGGGCCGGAGTTCAGAAGCGCTGTCTGGTCTGCAGACAGCTTCCTCCCTGCCTGCTCCCAGAACTCTAATAGCATACACACACCTCCTCTCAGGCTCTTGCCTTGCCCATATGGTAAACATGCAGACAGAGTCTACACAAACAGAAATTTGGCATGTTTTATGCATTGGCATAACACTTTTTGCATCCAGTGAGAGTGTGTGTTTGCATTTGTCTCCAGAGCTGCCCTCAGATGGCATTGCAGTGTTACAGGAAGGCACTGGAAACAGACTCCCGGTGTGTGTGTGCTCTGTACCAGAGCATGCTCATTTACAGACAGCTGGGCAACACACAGGCTGAGATACAAGGTCTTCGTTTGCTGCATTCAGTGAGTAGCACAAGTAATCAGTACATATAGGAAAAGCAAAAATGTGCCTGTAAAATGTGTCTAAATGTTTGTCTTGTAGATGTAGATACATTATTTTGTATGTTAAAAATATTATCTGCCTGTGTTGTTGTAGAATTGCCCTTAGCAGGTGAGCCAAACGTGTATTTTAGACACTGACACATTTTCACGTAGGTGTAGGCCTGCATACTGAAACATGAAGCCTCTCTTGTCCCACAGACTTTGATGTTGCCCTTTGCCACAGAGCCTGCTCTGGCTGATACTCGCCTCCTCTCCCCGTCCTTACTGCTGCGCAGCCAATCACTGAGCAGCCTGCTCTCAGTTCCCTCTGCCCTCTCTGTTCTTCACAATCTGGCCCTGAAGTGTGTGCACCATGGGAGGTGAGAAGGCCAGCATTGTCTTTTTCTGGTACCTGACCACTGCTTAAAACCAGAAAACGTAGACGGAGATGAGAGTAGACTACACATTTATTTTTTATTTATGTATCCTTTATTTAACCCCCAGAAAGGTCCCATTGAGATACAATATCCTTTATGCCATGTAGTCTTGGTCAAGATGGATAGCAAAACAAAAAGTTTCATAAACAAGTACAGACAGGGACAGATAACATCACAAAAACAAGAAAACATGCCACATAGTGCACATTGTAGTTTTTGAATGGGTGCTTTCTCTTCAGGGTGTCAGATGGTGTGGAATATTATTTGGACCTGCTGGCTGTTCTTCACTCAGAAGATCAACATGGAGTAAGACTGAAAACACTGACAGACACACATGATAATTTAACAGTGAGCTTTGTATAGCAATAGCGAATTAGAACTCCGACAGGGGGATGCAGGACCCTGACGCGAAGCGTATGCATGGTATAAGCTAATTTGTGAGAAGCCATGATGTATTTCCCCTAGGGAAGAATACTTTAACACGTTAATTGACATCTGTTTGCTGTATGTCTCTGTCTCAGGTGCATGCTGAGGGCCCTCCCCTCCCTAGCTTGCCCGAGCTTTACCTGCAGGCTGGCGCTGCCCTGCTCATGGCCCGACGGCCCGCTGACTGCATGGCGCTGTGCGATGAAGTCATCACTACGACACTGGAGCTGCTGCCAGAGAAGGTGGTGTTGGCAGAGCCAGAGGAGAAGTGTGAGGCTGAGACCAGGGCTCTGTGTGCAGAGGGTGATGATAGGGTGGCGATGCTGCTCTGGGCGGGTGCTGCCTACCTCCTCCAGGGTCACTGCCACACTCAGCTGAAGGACTGGAAACAAGCAGTGACTCACTACACAAGGTCTGTAAGATGAAATTGGCTTTATTTCTGTCATCAGTGTTGGGGATTATAAACAAACACACACGATTGCACCCTGCATTACAGGTGTTTCAACCTGCTGGTAAAGGCGCGCTTTAAAAAGGGAAGTAAGTACTTTTCTTTTTTCTTGATACTTTCAGAGAGAAATCACACTTTCTACATACCCTTCAGCTACTGTTACATTTTATTCTGTTTATTGTTTAATTACAGGTTTCCAACCACAGATTCCCAGTGCAGATATGGTTGGCAAGCAGGGAACAGATCTGTGTATCCTCCAGAAGCTGAAGGGACTTTCACTCGCTGGTAGGGGCATCAGCTTCACCCAGACTGATCAACTGAGAGAGGCACTGAGAGACCTACAGCTCAGCATGCAGGCATTCCCAGGTATACACACACAGCTGTAACTTAATGATATATAGAGCAGAGCTTGAAGCTATTTTTGATTTTGGACACAGGATTAAGGCCAGTGCACTAGGGCAGAGGCAAGTTAAGGTCAGTCAAATGGTCTTTAGGCCTATACTTAGCATTATGAAGTATGATTTGAACAGTGTTCGTCTGTACAATGTCTGTACATGTGTTGGTAATGACAGTACAGCAAAAGGGTCTGATTGGGTTTATAAATGTGGACTTAAACTATGATCTTCACATCTTATCTTATTTTTTTTTTACACACAACACCTACAGTCCTGCACATGTATGAGCCATGAACTGTATCATTTTGACATGAATGTACCGTAGAACTGTGGTGAATCTGTACTTGGTTTGCATGGTCCTTTGTTAGAACATTTAATCACGCTGTATGTGCTGTCTCAGAGTGCGTGAGTGCAGGGCTGTGGTGTGGTGAGGTGCTGTGGAGGCTTGGCAGGAGATGGGAGGCAGCAGCTTGTTGGGAAAAGACCTGGAGCTTCACCCCGCAATTCTCAGTGGAGTAAGACACTGTCATTCTTACCTGCACTGCAATGCTAAGTTTGTGGTTTATAGTGTGCAGTATGTCATACAGTATCTGCACATTTTACCCCTGTTCACTTAAAATGCATCTTGGATGACCTGGTTCCACATGTACAGCTCTTAATACATGTGTGAATGTGCCCAAACCCACTGTGGGGTCATGGGATTGTAGTCACACTCAGAGGTGGTCAGGAACCCATGGGACCATGCACTGTGTAGAGTGGGGTGAACACAGATATATCCCCAACCACACTAAAGCTTTTTTTGCTTAACTTTTAAGTGCATAAAGCAATACAAATCTCACAAAAAATGTTGATTTGCCTCTTTCAAAGATCTCAGACAGGATGTTGTCGACAATTTTACAGCAAAACGATGAAGCATTTAGTATTGCATAATATCGTTTCCCTTCATTGTTGTTGGTATGCAGGGAAAATGTCATCACCAGGTAATGAACTCAAATATATAATTTACTTAAGAAATAAAGTTGGACAACTTAAAAATCACACCAACCATGATAAATGCAAGTTATTGTTAAGTGGTTCACAATATTCCACTGTACAGATTGATAAAATATCTACAATATATGTTAAATAAGAACACTAGTGATTTCAACTGTAGGCTTGCACCGGAGGTGATGCATCAAGTAAGGACTGCTATCATTTTCTCTAGCTGTTTGGTCAAGATGGCCATGTGCAAATGTGCATTTTTTTCTCTTCAGCAGAGGAAACATTTTCCTACAGATAAACTAAAATATAAACAGGGAGGCTAAAATCTGATCACAAGTGGTTACTCAAAATGCATTTGAGATGCGTTCTGAAGCCACAAATGAACTGGAGTCTGTCACAGTTGGATCTAGACACATGAACACTGATTTAGAATACTATGTCTGAACAGGATAATTTTTAAAGAAAATAACATGTAAGCCCTAGTAGTTTAATCAGTCTCTTGCTGGTTTAGACAGAGCATGTTTACTATGCTGTGATATTACTCTTCTAACTGGTATATGCCTTCTGTGTTGCAGGAGTCTATCTGTGTACCTACAGGAACCCCAGTCTGGCCCTCTGTTGGACTCCTCGGAGCTGCGCCGCAGAATACAGGAACTTGGTCCTCCATTGTCAGCCTAGAGAGAAACAAAAGAAGTATACCCATATCAATTACTGAACAGGATCAACTTTCTCTGGCCTGTGAACGGAAACCCACACCCACAACAAACATGCATCTACTGGGACAGTAAAATAAAGCATCTTGTTTGTTTGAGACTGAGAACACAATGTGGGGTATGAAATTAAGATTAAATTAAAATTAAGATTACTTGACATACTGGTCTGAACTGGTTCGTAGGAAATACAATGTGTATGTTGGCCAGGCAAGAGTAATCAAGACAGTAACTTTAATAATTGATTATGTTTATTAAGATAAAGCATAATACATATGTTAGAAGATACACACCATAAACTGTGTTGCTGCTCTAAAATGCCTATTCAAACCATTTTTTTTATGGATTGCTCCTGCAAATAAAATGCACAAATAATAAATGTATAAAATAAATATCTCTATATATATATCTTGTAAAAAGGCTTAGTAATAGTATTTGATTCAAACCTGACTTCTTTTTTAGTTTAGAGGGTATGATTTAAGTTTTGTTTCATAGTTTTTTCATTATCAATTTTAAAATAACAGTATCCTGAATGGCAATATGTACCTGTGGCTAATAATAAGGCAACAATACATCGGAGTGACTGACTGAAGAGATAAGGCACCAGGTTAGCTGCACAGAATAAATCTCCATGGTAATTTATGTGGCACTGCTTTTTCTGAAAACGAATTACGGCTAGCCAGGATAACTGGAAAATCCCGGTTTAATCTGCTATCTACTTTTATAAAATAGCCCTCCGTTCCGAACAGTCACGTTTTCAATGGACACTGCACTAGTCAAGAGTAAAAGACAAATTTCATGTTTATACGATTCTTCAATAACAACGCGGTGCAAATTAATTGGATGTCAGAAGTTTGGCGACAGGCTTAAATGACCAATAAGAGAAAGGTTGGTAAAATAGGAACATCCCACTCATTTGTAACTGGCCAAATTTCAACAATATTCTGGATGACGTCATACTCCACATTATTTCATTGGTTACCTATTCTGATGGGCAGCCTCCAGCCAATCGGAATGCCAGATGCGTCCAGCTCTTGGTATAATTGTAAAAGAAAAGCACGGAAACGGCTGGTCTTTCGTGTGAAATCACAGAGAACGTCGAGTAACGAGAACCGGTTAAGCCTCTTAAACATTTAGCTAGAATTTCTTTATTTATTAAAAGTAATCCAGGTGGACGACCATGGCCTCGGGAGGGGAGTAAGTAGACATATCTTTTAGTCGTTTTTCTGAACAATGGCTATCAGCAAATGCCTTTTAAACGGTTAACGTCAGCTCAGAATACGTTCACGTTTAGTTTGTTAAAGTTAGCTCGATTAGCAGGAGAGCTAATGGGGTCAGTCACTGCAGCCTCCGCACTTTAGTCCGTTGGTTGAATAACCTAGCTAACTTAGCAAAACCCACTGGCTGGTGGGTATTATCCCGACAGTTGTCATCTACACGGTTGTCGTTGTGGTCAGTTAACCGTATTAAATTAGCCAGCGGTGTGACAGCGATAACTGGACAAAGCGCAGTCATCGCTGTCGTGTTTGAGGGCTAACGTTAGCTTAGCAACAGTGTTAAGGCCAAAGCCATCCACCGTCACACCGACAGGTTGGCCTATCCGCCGGCTAATAGCCTGTTTTCAGAAGTGGTTTCAAATTGTAGATGTAAACGAACAAATAACGTTATAAATATAACGAGAAAATGGTATAGACTTGTGTTATAGGCTGACAGTAACACGAAATAAACGTTAACGCTAGTCCTTTTTACATGACGAGCTGTCAGCCGTTCTACACTGGGCACCAACGCTATCCGGCTAACTAGCTAACGTTATTCATTCCAACCTTAAATGATCGACGCTTTACTTGGGCTCTATGTTTTTTGTTATCTTAACGGTCGTAAAGTAACTACTTATTTTCTCATCTATGTAGCTCGTGCTAATGTTAACAAGTAATGTATTCAATGTCACGGTAGAGTTGTAACTTCAGTCTTTACCTAGCTAACAAAGTTTTTTTTTTTTCTAATTCTTTTGCTGTGTCATCTGGCGAGCAGTTAGCTATAAGGCTAGCATTAGCATGCTAACAACATGAGAGAGAAACTACAAAACCGGTCCTAGACTTTTCTGGAAACCGGTCACCATGTTGAACCTTAGCGTTAACTAATTTAACGTTACTGATTATTTTGTGACGGTATTTTGAATGTACGCATGATTGTAGGTATTATCCGTAGATCACGTTTATTCATGGTAAGTCGCGAGTTGTGTAAACTAGCTAGCTGTTTTATGACAGCTTTATTTATATAGCTCCTTTTTAAATGTTACAAAGTGCATTACAATTAAAGATGGAGGTAAATGAGATTAAGATATTAGTAAATACAATAAATGTCATCGGTTAGAAAAAGCCATGAGATAAAAGTAAATCATAGGAAGATGTTTAAAGGGATACTGAGTTCGCCAGCCTGAGATTCTCAGACATTGAGTTCCACAGCTGAGGGTCCTGGGGTACAGCAAACGCCTGGTCACTTTTGTAGTCAAGTCAAAATCTTGGAACTATTAGTATGGCCCTGCAAGAGGATCTCAAGCAGCGATCAGTCTAATAGGGAATTAACACATCACATAGGCAGAATTCAAGGCTTTAAAAACGAGCAGTAAAATCAATTCTAAAACTTGGAGATAACCAGTGAAAGGCAGCAAGGATTTGTGTAACATGGTCACTTCTTAGTGCGAGTTAAAAGCCTGGCAGCAGCATTTTGTATCAACTGCAGTCTTCAGATGTTTCGCCAGATGATAACCACATGAATTTATGACCTAAGTTGACAGAGGAAATAAATGACCTGATCTTGGCTAGATGTCTGTCTATAATTGGGAAAAGCAGGACTGCACAATTCTGTCATCTGGTTATCAAAAGACAATTCAAAATCAAAAAGTTTACAGCATTCTTAATTAGTTACTGTCATTAATAATGTAGGGACAAGTATATACACACACACACACACACACAACAGAATATTAGGTTCCTATGACTAATGCCTAATATTCATTATCATAAGTTGATGTACTCGTATTCAAAAGGACAGAGACAATGAGGTAAAAATACGCTCTTAACTACCAATACAAAACACAACCAATAGTCAATCATGCCTGAATACTAAGTATACTGGATTTCTCTGCACACAGTTTGATCTTGGTTTTAATATGATACAAGTAATGATCATTTTAGACCTCTGTAGGTCAGGAGTCAACCATATTGACCCCCTGAACACAGAAAGCTCTCCTGCAAGGGATGTTTCACCAAATGGTGTTTTCCAATGCCCCATAGACCAACCAGAGAGACTAAACCAGAAACCGAGAAGTTTCACAGAGCACTTTAGGGGCCTGGTAGACGGATTTAATAGTGAGACGTTGATGGTTGCCTGTACACATATTTCTATTACACAATTGCTAGCTTGAGCAGCTTTATTATTGTAGGACCTGCATGGGACCTTGATGATGCACAATAAGAGGTATTTTCTTTTTGACCTACAATGTTGTATCTGCTTCTTTGCATAGATCCAAAAATGATGATCTAGCCACTGCAATTCTGAAACAGAAGAGCAGACCCAACAGACTGATTGTTGATGAATCCATCAATGAAGACAACAGTGTGGTCTCTCTCTCTCAGGTAGACATTTTGCACAGCTTTATGCATGGCTAATGTATCTACAAATTCTAAACCCTGTGGTCTGTCATAGATCGGTTAAGTTACTATCTTTCATCTTTAAATTTAAATGTAATAACACTGAGATGCACAAAATAACTTTGTATAATGTCTCTTAAGACCAAGATGGATGAGCTGCAGCTCTTCCGTGGAGACACAGTGCTGATGAAGGGAAAGAAGAGGCGGGAGACTGTGTGCATTGTGCTGTCTGACGACACCTGTTCTGATGAAAAGGTTCGCATGAACAGGGTGGTCCGCAACAATCTGAGGGTCAGACTGGGTGATGTCATCAGGTGGGAAAAAGCATACACTTGTCTTAAATACTTTCCCCAGCCCTTTAAAAAACCAAAATGGTGTTAAGTCTAATATCTCCTTCAGCATTCAGCCATGTCCTGATGTGAAGTACGGAAAGAGGATCCACGTCCTCCCAATAGATGACACCGTAGAAGGAATTACTGGCAACCTGTTTGAGGTCTACCTGAAGCCATACTTTCTGGAGGCTTACAGGCCAATTCGCAAAGGTGAGCCCGATTTTCATTGTCAGAATAAAGCTTTTATTTTACCCGGCTGATCAAATGTTTTAATGTATACAGTGCAGCTCTGTTAGTGTCAAATTAACATTGGTTTTCTTTTACTTTGTGAAGGTGATATTTTCCTGGTCAGAGGAGGCATGCGTGCTGTGGAGTTCAAGGTGGTAGAGACTGACCCTTCTCCCTACTGCATCGTTGCTCCGGATACAGTCATCCACTGTGAGGGAGAGCCAATCAGGAGAGAGGTGGGTAGCAGGTACACACAGTGCATGGGTTAACATTTGCCAACAATAAACGGCATTGAAATGGGAACCTCTTGTGTTTTAAACATGCAGGATGAGGAAGAGTCCCTGAACGAGGTTGGCTATGATGACATTGGAGGAGTGAGGAAGCAGTTGGCTCAGATCAAAGAGATGGTGGAGCTGCCTCTTCGACACCCTGCACTGTTCAAGGCCATAGGAGTCAAGGTAAGGCACCATTTTGATCTGAATTGAGGAACAAGTAAACGTGTTTGGGCTCCATTGTAGAATTTTAAACTAAGCTTGTGTAACTATAACGGGTTGTGCTACAATAATCCTTGTGCAGGAATGACAGTGGCATTTCATGTCAGTTAAAATGCCTCTGTAAATGTATTTTTCTTTCTTTCTGGCCGAAGACCCTCCCCTTGCCATTTCGGAACACTCATAGGCGCACTTTAGAAACTTGCGTGGATTTCTCCTAAATGATTGGCTCTTGAAACTGGGGGTTGATTGGAGTCGAAAGAGGATGAGGCAAGGATGACATATGTATATATTGCCCATAAAATAAAGTATTTATTTATAGAATTTGCGGGGAAAAGGTCAAGTGTCCGGAATACAGTGAGCCTACGTTGCAGTACATTTACAGTGTTTTTAATCGCAAGAAGTAGATGCACTACCTCATGACAGGTTTCCTCCTTTTTGGTTTAGTTTGGCTTACTTTGTTTGTATAATGTCGTTAATAAGGTTTTTTTTTTTTTCTCTTCAGCCCCCACGTGGAATCCTGCTATATGGACCCCCTGGAACCGGAAAGACCTTGATTGCAAGAGCTGTAGCCAATGAAACTGGAGCTTTCTTTTTCCTGATTAATGGTATGAACACCCATCTGTATTTATTTTCTATAGATACTTATTCCAAGTATGGAATGTCATGATAATACTGAGTTTGTCCCTGACTGCTTTGCCTTGTAGTTGCTGTTGGTTATGTTTTTTTGGGATTCGTTAGAATAAGTATTTATCAGAATCCTATCGTTGGTTGGAAAGGAACAAAATTAAATTTCGGTGTCATTTGAGATCAGGATTTATGTTTTTTTTTCTCAGAAATAAAAATGTTTGGCTTTCTGTTTATAGGTCCTGAGATCATGAGTAAGCTGGCAGGAGAGAGCGAGAGTAACCTGAGAAAGGCCTTCGAAGAAGCAGAGAAGAATGCTCCTGCCATCATCTTTATTGATGAGCTTGATGCAATTGCTCCTAAGAGAGAGAAGGTGAGCGGGAAGAGAGGAAAACTAAATGGATAGCTGAACAACCGTACAGTGTCGGTCTGTTCATGACCTAGGAGTGTTCTGAAATAATTGAAAATGGCTATCATTGTCCATACCTTGGAAAGCCATTGCACACAAATTGTAGTCTATTTATGTAAAATGTCTTAATATTTTTGAATTTCATTTGGACAATTAATCCTTCACACTCTGATTTAAATAGAGCTGCTGGGGGTTTTGTGATGTCAGTGCTTAAATTCAGACACTAATGTCTAGGTAATGTTTAAAATGTGAATTGCACAGCAACAATGCATGTTGTATTTTTTTTTTTTTTTTTGTAGACTCATGGAGAGGTGGAGAGGCGCATTGTTTCCCAGCTGCTGACTCTTATGGATGGCCTGAAGCAGAGAGCTCATGTCATCGTCATGGCTGCCACCAACAGACCCAACAGCATTGACCCAGCGCTCAGGAGATTTGGTAAATTATCTGTTTACTCAATGTGTTCAGTTACTGCTATAGTGAAGTAGAAGAAGCATCTAATGCAGGTCTCAGGCGTGCAATCTCCTTACCTATCGGCGAAATTCACCGTTTAGAAACCAAAATGGGTCACCTACGTGATTTGTGCAGATCCAACTGGTCCGGCCACAGTTTTATAATGAACCAAAATATTTTTACATCTCTCGTGTGTTCTGTGCTAATGCTTCCTACGCCACCCCGAAGAAACCCCAACCCCGCTGTATGACGCACGCTCCCACAGACATGCTAGGAGACCTGCACTGTAAAGTTCACGGCTCGATCTGAGACCTAGACCTTATTATACATCCATGTCCCGAGACTCACTGACATTGGTTTTAGTAAGTAACGTTAAAACTAACGACAGTTTCCACTGCAGTTATCCACTAGTCAAGACACACTTTTATCATTATCAAACATCGACAGTAAACGGATAGCTTTACTGAAGAAGTTCGAGCCCGGAGGGCATTAGAACTGTTCTTCTCAAAGCCCAGGAACATTAAATGTTGAAAATTAGGGTGCAAAGTTCATCAAATGGGAGGTAGGGAGGGTTAGAAAATAATATATCTTATTATACTTCAGTGAGCTGGATTACCTTTTACTCTTTTGCCCAAGTCAAGTATATTTGTCATTTATTTTCACCATATGACCTGTCGGGTATCCTCTAGTAGAAACCATTAATTCAATAGCTGTTAATTTATTTGATCTGCTGCACTTTGGATCAATAGACTATTAATTAATTAATTAAAAACTGATGTCTAATGGATGTTTAAGTGATGCTTTTGACTTATGCTGCAGATCATCTTGCCTTTGCTGTCTCACAGAACGGTCTAATAACGTGTGAATGAAATGCTTTCCTTCAGAATGAGATTTTCATCCTTTGACACTTGTGTACTTTTCAAAGTGAGTGCTTAAGGTCCTTGTTTCACAAGTCCTATAGTTCAATTTATATTTCTTGCCAACATTGTACAGCACTCATGTGGCGAACATGCCTGCGTTTAAGATCAGTAAAGCAATGAAAATATGTTTAATAGCTTTGCACTAAAATATAGCCTGGTTTCCTTGAACATTTTGTCTAAGAGGCATATAGTGTTTAATCTTATATTCATAGAGACGGTGTGATTATCATTGTAGCAGGAACTTCTATTCATCCCCAGCATATTCAAATATAACTTTTTAACCAACAGCATCCCTTAAGTTGACTTATGCACTTAAGAAATGTCACTAATAGACCCGATGCTACTGTTTCTATATAACCTGAAGCTGCTCTGTGTACATGGCTTACTAAGCATGTTGTCATATCACTGATTAAAACTGCTGGCTGCTGTTTATTTAGTGGGCTCTGCAGTTCAGTAGAGGGCCAGTTTCTCACAACGCTGTGCAGTTTTAAAGGCGTGTGGGATGTTTCTGACAGCCTTGACAACCGGTTGGAATTGGATCTTGCCTATTCGTCAAATACCGATGCTTTGTAAAATGTAGCTGGCTACTTTTTACCTCCCATATATGCAATCCGAAATGTTACTACTTCTGCCACACCATTAGAGAGGAGGCAATAAGTAATTACTCTTGCAGACTGTCTTATTGCTCTTAGCCTGTTTCAGTTGGAACTAATAAGTTTGTTTGAACCTTTGCTACCTCCAGGGCGTTTTGATAGGGAAGTGGACATTGGCATCCCTGATGCCACCGGCAGATTGGAGATACTCCAGATTCACACCAAGAACATGAAACTGGCTGACGATGTTGACTTGGAACAGGTCTGTACACATTGTTCTTTCTGTACACATCATTCTTTTCTTGCAGACAGGTGACGCCACACAACATACTGCTTCCCTGAAGAGAGGGAGTCATGTGGTTATTGCCTTGTCAGTTCAAAGTAAAACTACACAGGAATTTGAATCTCATTTTTTTGTTTATTTACATTGAATATGAGAGACTGTATGTGTTTAATGTGGCTGTTATACTATCAATTAAGGTGCTGTAAGTTTACATTGCTTCAAATAGAGGACTGTGATCACTCTTGGCCAAAGTGTGCAGCATCAAGTGTGTTTATTGAATTCAACATTTGCCATTCTACATGATGCAAACATTCATTAGTTGACAAAAGAAATTAAATATAGTAGTAATATTGTGCTCTCTGTATCTTTTTATTTATTTTATTTTTTTTATATAGGTAGCCAATGAGACCCATGGACATGTGGGTGCGGATCTGGCTGCTCTCTGCTCCGAGGCTGCCCTGCAGGCCATCAGGAAGAAGATGGACCTGATTGATCTTGAGGACGAGACCATTGATGCTGAAGTCATGAACTCACTTGCTGTCACTATGGATGACTTCAAGGTAAAATCAGTGATATAGTCTTTGGTATATGGTAGGAGTAAAATGTTTTCATTTGGCTTATATTGGCCTTCTGAGCCCTTAACTAACATGCTGAACGCTGTCCTGCAGTGGGCCCTGAGCCAGAGCAACCCATCAGCACTGAGGGAGACGGTTGTTGAGGTTCCCAACATCACCTGGGAAGACATCGGAGGTCTGGATGATGTCAAGAGGGAGCTGCAGGAGTTGGTGCAGGTATGAACCTCTTGCAGAAGTTTATCTGAAACCGATGTATCACAAACGGTGACATTTAGAATGTTTTATCTTACTGTGTTTTTTCTCCCTCTCCTTAAATGCAGTATCCAGTGGAGCACCCGGAAAAGTTCCTCAAGTTCGGCATGACCCCATCCAAGGGCGTGCTGTTCTATGGTCCCCCTGGTTGTGGTAAGACTCTGCTGGCCAAAGCCATCGCCAACGAGTGCCAGGCAAATTTCATCTCCATCAAAGGACCGGAGCTGCTCACCATGTGGTTTGGAGAGTCCGAGGCCAACGTCAGAGAGATCTTTGACAAGGTAAGAATGTCGTTACAGGTGTCGGTCATACAACTTGGGTGCAGAGAAGAAAAATTAATTTGCAAGAACAACCACATGCTTCAATTTTCCTCCTGAAGAATTTCTACATTGTTTTGTAAGACCATTTTGTGTGTCCGTGTGGTGATTCCAGGCTCGTCAAGCAGCCCCATGCGTTCTCTTCTTTGATGAGCTGGACTCCATAGCCAAGGCCCGTGGCGGCAACGTGGGAGATGGTGGCGGAGCAGCCGACCGCGTCATCAACCAGATCCTCACTGAGATGGACGGAATGTCCAGCAAGAAGAACGTCTTCATCATTGGAGCCACAAACAGACCAGACATCATCGACCCTGCCATCCTGAGACCTGGCCGTCTGGATCAGCTCATCTACATCCCCCTGCCCGACGAGAAGAGCAGGATGAGCATCCTGAAAGCCAACCTCCGCAAGAGCCCCATCAGCAAGGTGACCGTGCTGCTACAACTATGTAGTTGCAGTTTCTTATATTCTTTTTGTTTGTATGCAGACATTTATTTTTATTTCCAGGCCTTCTGTCAAATACCTTGTTGTTCATAATGCTCCCAGTTTGTTAAAAAAATATCTTTTGCTTTATGAAACTTTAAGATCCCCTGTAATAGCATGACGAAAAAAAAATCTGATTTTAAATGAACTTCATTAGAATTGAATCAAAAGAGAATCAAAATATGTACAAGTTTCTAAATTTGTACTTTTTTTTTTTTATTTTGTAATTTGTTTGTTAGGATGTGGACGTGGACTACCTGGCAAAGATGACCAATGGCTTCTCTGGAGCAGATCTTACTGAGATCTGCCAGCGGGCGTGTAAGCTGGCCATCAGAGAGAGCATCGAGAATGAGATCCGCAGAGAGAGGGAGAGGCAGACCAACCCGTCAGCTATGGTCGGTGCTTGTTCTGTCCCATTGGTCAATTTTCTCATCTGGATGAGCATCTGCACACTACTACTCTGCTGCTGCCTTAGAGGTTTTACATGTTAATAACACTTATTTGTTTTAATTTTTTTTTCCATAGGAGGTGGAAGAGGATGATCCTGTGCCAGAGATCAGGAAGGACCACTTTGAGGAGGCAATGCGATTTGCTCGTCGCTCCGTCAGTGACAATGACATTCGCAAATATGAGATGTTTGCTCAGACACTGCAGCAGAGCCGTGGCTTTGGCAGCTTCAGGTATATTTTCTCACATTTTGTATTGGTGTTGGTAGCTGTCCATTTAAGTCTTCCGTCTACATAGGCATTAGAAATAATCTGCATGTTTAAAAAGATGTTTGTAAAAAGCTTTATCATATTAGTCAAGGCATTTTCCTAGAATCACTGACTACAGAAAAGAATTACTTCACACTTGAAAGTACTGAAATTGCCAGATATACTAGTTGCCATATCATAGAATAAGCTCCCTAATAGAAATGGTAAATTACCCTCAATTTGTTTTTCTCTTTTTCCAGGTTTCCCTCCAGTACTGCAGGTGGCAGTGGTCCAACCCATGGCTCAGGAGGAACTGGCACTGGTCCAGTGTTCAATGAAGACAACGACGATGACCTTTATGGATAAATGTACACTGCCCTACAGTGGTCAGTACTGGGATCACACCTGTACAAATTCTCACCAGATTCCACATTTTTAGGACTTTGTGCTTCTTTCATGTGTTCCTTTTTTTTGTATGACTTCCCTTGGAGAACGCATGTAGCCGCTTGGTTTGCCCTGGCTTTGATGTGGGTGGGGGTAAGGGGATGTTGGAAATGGAAGGTGAGTGTCTGATGCAGATTGCAGGGATTTGGGGGGGGGCGGGGGGGTCTTAGTGAGTGGCCTCATTCTCAGTATATCACAACCAACATGAACGGCTTTAGTGATGGGATTCTATGCTAGACTATAAGAAAGAAAAGAAAAAAACATATTGCTTATGACTTCCCCTTTTTTTTTTTTTTTTTTTTTTAAATAAACAGTAGCATATAATGTATTACAAATTTGTCAAGGTTATGTTGTTGAAAATAAAATCTCTCAAAATGGAAGTATTATCAGTGTCTGTTTGAAACTTTTTATTTATAGAGTTCATGTACATTCTATACATTTTTAATTGATATTTGATAGTTTTACAGTAGAGACAGACAGAGGGATAAAAAGCTTAAGCTCCGAGCAGTGCTGCTGTTCAGTGATTTTTACCCTTCAGAGTCTTCACTGTAAAACATGCAGTTGACCGAAGCTATTGTCATTGGGCATAGAGGCAGTTCTTATACTGACCACATAGTGTCACTCTGGCAGTGGAAGTCACTTTTTTTTTTTTTCCTTCTTCCCTACAATTTCAATAAAGAAGTGACTGGAAAAACATGATTCAAGCACTTTCTTTTACAAATTTAAGTCCTTTTTAAATATTAAATTAATAACATTCATCCCAAAGACAAAAGGGGAAAATACATTTGATCATATTTGAATTCAGTTTAGATATTTGGTTTCTTCAGTGTGTGACAATCAATTTTAAATACACAGTATTGCATTCCCTGTGTGTAGACTCAGTAAGGCTCATTGAAGGGGAAATGAGGATGTTCTGCATCTCTCCACACACTCCTGCCATCTCTCTGGAGAAAAAAAAAAAAGAATTAATTTGTTATGCTCACCTTATAACTATTCATGAGGGTTTGTGAAGAGTGTGGTCTAGACCTCTATCTTTAAAGTGTCCTGAGATGACATTATGATTTGACACTACATTTTAGTAAAAATGTGTTTACAACATAAACTACGGGAGTCAGGACTGGCCCTGATTCTTATATTCCAGCTCTCAGCAGAGATTCATGGAAATCTAAAACAGGCTGGCGTGTCATCTGTGAGTCTACAGCAGTTGAGCTTTAAGTTAATTTTGGACTGAGATAGCTGTCGTATACGTAAATAAACATACTGTAAGTCATAGGTCTATATGGGCTCTGCATGGGTCGTCCTGTTAAAATCTTGTGAGGTGTCATACGATCAGTGACTCACCTTGACTGCTGGGACAATGAAGCGCTTGTTGCGGTTGAAGGATTCAATCAGCTTCATGTCGTCTTGTGACAGAGAAAAGTCAAACACCTGCAAGTTCTGCTGGATCCTTGCGGGCGTCACACTTTTAGGAATACACACGACACCCCTCTGAACATGCCACCTACCAGAAGAGCGCCAAAGATTTAAGGTTTGATCTGATTGTACACCTGAGCTTACAACTTTTACGTTGAAGTATTGTGTCTTACCTGAGAATGAGCTGAGCAGGTGTTTTTTGGTATCTCTGGGCGATGGCTCCCAGTTGAGGATCCTGTAGCAGACTTTGTTCATCAGGAGAGGCCCAGGGTCTGTCCCCACTGCCCAGAGGACTGTAGGCTGTCACACAAACAGCCACTGACCTGAGGCAGAGGTGTATGCACTGATAACTGACACAGTGGGAACAAAATTTGATGGAATTGACCTCAAAGAAAATACATTTTGATAATGTCAGGGCTTAAAGATAGCAGGCAGTTTTACATTTATATAATACTTAATTCAATACATTGTACGCATTTCCTCCAGGGCAGCATTTCAGGCTCACAAATGGTTTCTTGCTTTAACCCCTTTAATGTGTTACACTTGAGTTATACTTTACCGACAGTGAGACAGGAGATCTGTTTGAGACAAATAAGGATGGCATTCCACCTGTGGCACAATGAGACACACAATTTCACAGTTTTAAGCCTATTTCTGACTGAGACATTCTCTATTGTCAATAAAACCTTATCAAATGAATTCATTTTGGCCTATGAGAAAGCCACATTGTACCTGGTTAACCACAGGTGTGTGTCTGGCCATGCTGATGATGTCATCAGTTTGCCTGGCATTGAAGTTGGACAGTCCTATAGCTTTGACCAGACCTTTGTCCACTAGGCTCTCCATGGCTGCCCAAGTATCTCTGTAGTGTGTGTCAGAGTAACAAATACTTCCATCTTCTCGTCGAGGCATCAGCTCCTTCCCCCGCCTAAGACATCCACATACACAACGGCTGCTTCAGATAATGTTATTACATCATGTCACATTGATCCACACAATGACAACCACTGGGAGGAAAAATCAGTTCATCATTTTGTGCAGCTGCTCACTGAAAAGCCATGGGCCAGTGCATAAGGTACAGGTCCAAATAGGAGAGACCCAGGTGGGCCAGACTGGTCCTGCACGCTTCCTCAACATCCTCTGGGTCATGTTTGGTGTTCCACAGTTTGGATGTTACAAACACCTCGTCACGACGCAGAGCCTGGAGGGAAAAGGATAATGGGTACACAAAACATTCGCTGTATCAAAACCTGATAGTTGCTGTATCATGCCTGATAGTTCAAGGTAGTTGTGTATGTTTGAATCAGAGAGAGTAGATTTCAGGTGTATCATGAAAATGTTTCAGCAACACTTGCTTGGATATTGATTTTTTTAATTATTATTATGTTATCCAAGGTTTATGAGTAAACAGTGTCACCCAACAATTTACTGCATTTGTAGACTCTCAATCTTAACCCAGAATGTATTTAAATCATGACTCCTCTGTTAATCCTAAACCCAACACTAACTTTATTAATAATTTATATTAATATAAATTAATCTTAGAAATAGAATGTCTACACTGATGTTGACTCTGTTTGGTACAGGCTTTAAAATAAAAAATTAAAAAATTAAAACTGTGTGATAGGGTTGAAAGCCCCAGAGCAAGCAAGTGCAGTAAGTGGATCTTGAGTCAAGATTGTTTTTTCAACTGCTGTTTCCAAGGTCAAGAATGAGCTGTCAAGATCAACATGTGATTCATGCTGAACCCGAGTTTCTCACCTTCCCTGGGCCGAGCCTGATAGACAGAGCCTCTCCCACCTCCTGTTCATTGCTGTATGCAGCAGCACAGTCAATGTGTCTGTAGCCACAGTCTAAAGCTGCCAGCACTGCCTGCTTCACCTGAGAACACATGGACACATACACCATTTTAGTTTTTTTTTTTTTTTTTTTTTTTAAATCATTTAACAATTTCCAAAAATGTGATCAGCCCAAACAAAGCCTGCTTAGTTCTACCTGTCCTGGGCCGCTCTTCCATGTGCCGAGTCCGACCACGGGCATCCTCTGGCCTGTTGAGAGAGTCACGAAGGCACTCATGTTTCAACCCTGAGGATCTGATGGAGGAAAGACAGATAGAGAAGTGTGTGAGGTGTTCACATGTAGACTCCTATGGGACTGGACCCAGTCATCATGTCCCAATACTTTGTTAATGATTATCACTCACATCTGAATTCATTAACTCCTGCACTACAGCAGAGGTTGTGTGTGTATGCCTACATACACTCTAGCCTTTCACAAGGCAGTAGGCATCATACATGTAGATGAAAACCCAGCCCACAAAGCAGCAAAAATTACTATTTGGTGGCCTGCTTTTTCCCTTTCTGTGTTTCAGTGGAAATATAAACCATCTGCGAACCCAGCCTTATTGCCAGAAATAGCTGATACAGGTATATGGCATTAGTCACAGTGTGGTGTTACTGCAGCACATCTCAGAGCCTTTCAATGGTTCACTAATTGTCTGCTATATTCTTACCATGTGACACACACACACACACACACACACACACACACACACACACACACACACACACACACACACACACACACTGCATTTGTTTCACATGATCAGTCTCTTAACACAGATCACCTGCCCTGACTGCCTCCTGACCCAACAGCAGAACAGTGTGTAACTCACTAGTGATCTAACACAGTACAGAGATTAAACATAAATTAAATGTCTCTTTATTTTTCATTCCAGACTTTAGTTCCTACCTGTGATCGCTCTGGTAGACGGAGCAGTGATTAGCTGAGAGTAGTTGTCCATCTGGATTTTAACAGGCTACTGAGATCAAAGTTCGCCTTTATTTGTTTATCTGTAACTCAAACTGATGGAAAATGTTCAAACTCCACTCATCAAAATAACACAAAGTTAAACATATATTGCCAATGTTTGATCAGACAGGATTCTTGCATCCTTTTTCTAAGACCTGATAGCATATCAGTTAGTTCGTTCACATGCACATCATTTCAGTTTTGAGTCTTAATGATCTTATTCAGGATATGTTTGGTTACACTTTACTTGAAGGTATCTACATAAGAGTGACATGACACTGTCATGAACGTGTCATAAACATTATAAACAAGTCATAAACGTTTATGACATAACACTTCTGTCATTAAGTGTCATTCGGTTTTTGTCATGACAAGTTAGGGTTAGGGTTCATGTGTCATGACAGTGTCATGTGTTCATGACAGTGTCATGTCACTCATATGTAGATACCTTCAAGTAAATAGTTACCTAATGTTTATTCATATCCCCATATGCATGATCATAACGGTATCTAGGTTTCTGATCATCTTCATTCCTCAACATGTCAGTCACTTATTTTTGTAGTAGCAGTGGTGGAAGAAGTACTCAGATGATTTACTGAAATAATCTTGCCAATACAATTTAAAATCCTACAGCAAAATGAAGTTAATGTGTCAAAAGTAAAAGGACTTGTTCTGCAGAAAAATGGCCCCTATGTGATTGAAATATTGTTATATGTGACATTACATATTAGATTTAATACAGATGCATCCAGGTGTAAGCAGCATTTTACTGTTGTAGCTGGTCGAGGTGGAGCTTGTTTTAAATAGAGACTTGTTTAAATAGTGTTATTACAGTTCAGTTGTTTGGTCCACTGGTTCTCAAGCCCTAGGGGCCCCCTCTCAAGGGCCACAGGATACATCTGAGGAGTTGTGAGATTATTTATGAGGAAGGAAAGATGAAAAACAAAGGACTTCTCTCTAATGAAATATTATTATATATTATTTAAATGAAACCATTTTAGAAGTTTAAAAGGGAAAATCTCTCTTTGGTGGATCTGCTAAATTAGGCTTAGCTATTTTCTAATAGTATTCTAATAGCACATTTCTTACGTAAAATCTTCAATCTTAATATTATCTATAGCTGTGTAGTATGCAAAAATTTTTAGGTGCACAAGCACATAGCACCATTCGTCATACATAGAAACTCATATGACACACACCGTTAAGTTCACACATTTGGTTTATTTGTTGCAATTATGAAAAGATCATAAACATTTTAAAATGCACAAAAGCAGTTACAGTCTTTCGGCAGCAGCCCTTGTGCATTCTGGTTGTAGCCACAGTCCAGCGTCCCCGGAGGCTCTGAGAGGCAGTCATTCAAGTCTCTCCCATCATCAACTTAAAGTTTCGTCAGTATCTTTTATGACATAAAAGTGCATTTATCAACATGTTGCGTTCAAACATTTTCCCATACATGAGATATATATGACCTACTAGTGTTGGCCTCCTAAACCATTCTCACACATACATCTTATCATTGCTGTAAACTACAGTAGGAAGAGCTGAAGAGAGCTCCCTGCAGCTGAGACAGAGAACGGCTGCTGCAATATTACAAAACCTGTTTCCCAAACAGGGTTTTCTACTTGAAAAAACAGACGTAAAATTGGATGTGCACGTGTTACAGAGGACAGAAGCAATTATCAAATCACAAATTGAAACCATGAAACAAAAAAGTAGACACCAAGGGGGTCTATTTTTGACACTGCTCACAGTAGCACCGAGACATGGCCTTCAAATGGCACAAGAGAAAGCAGTATATACACAACAAAGCTGGATTTCCCAGAGAAAATCTCTATTTACTGTGGACTTCAGATTCATTTAATGCTTTTATTTCTCTGGGAAATCCAACATGTACTTGTACGGCACTTTACAGGGATGCACTGGCAAAATTCAGGAGTTTTGTATCAAATCTCTCCCCTAAAAATGTCCTCGCTCACATACAGTACAATATGGTGATTGACATTACATTGCTTACTTACCTGTTTTCCAAGATCACCAGCTTCCAATGGCAATGTCTAACACAGCATAGTGCATCATCTGTTGTGCCCCTAACATGGCTGGTTGTGTTTATTACAGTGTGACCTGTGTGTGAGTGTTCACATATGTGGCTAAGGCACCGAAATGTCCCTCAGATAGCGAGCCAGGCTATTCAGTCCAGAAGGGAAAGCACCCATATCATGTGCAGATTGTATTATCCAAGCTTACACTGCTGTTATTGTACGTGATTGTCATTCCAAGATTTCCAATGCAGCTGAGATATGCTAATACTGTTTGAAATAACACAGGACTTTAAGTGTGTGGTGGCATTGCACTCAGTACATCAATACAACTAATTTAGGGAGGACAGATCTTACTAAATGGCCTACAGACTTCAAGCACAATGCTTTATTGGACTGTAAGCATAAGAAAAGCAGGTGGCAGGTGGGGGGGTTGGGAGTTATGTTAAAACCGGGAGTTTGCACTGAACATACTGAAGCTGCTGGTACACTCAAGGTAAAAATAAATAATCCTATTTGAAACTTTCTTTGGAAAGGAAAATCCTGGAAAAAAAATCTTTAAAAAAATATCTCACGATTCATCCTATCACAAAAAGACAAGGATCAGAGAGTTGGACAGCATATAAAACCACTGATGAATCCGTATAAAACAGAGTTAAGAAAGGACTGGTAAAAGCCACAATTGTGCTGAGTCCATCCTCAGCACTGCTCCGCTACTCAGGTGTCTGTGTGTGTGTGTGTGTGTGTATATGTGTGTGCTTGGGCCAAAAACAAAACAAACTGCCATTTGTCTAGGCATTCTTCCTTCATCCTCCCACTGTAAAGTCCTTACAAACAACAGTGTCTGTTTAATGCTGCGTGCATTAACTCAGGGAAGTGGGAAGGGAAACTACAATGAGGGTATTAAGGGTTGGTTTTCTCGATTTGGGCCATTTAGTCTAGAGTGTGTGGTGGTGGAAGGGTTGAAGGTGAGTCTTTCTATGACTGGGGGAGGTGTTGTCTGATAATCTCTCTGGACTGAGGGGGAATCCTGTCGGGAAAACGGACAGAAAACTCCACGATAAGGTCACCGCGCTGTGACGGGTTCTTGGGAAAAGGCAGGCCTTCCCCTCTGAGTCGCTTCACCGTCCCTGGCTTGATGATGTCATGAAAGGGGAGCGAGATGATGCGGTTTTCCAGCGTGGGAATGCTAACTGTGCAGCCACACAACGCCTGAAGGGGAGAAGAGAGGAGATTGAGAGAGTTAATATCTTTAGTAGGAATGAAATGCCAAAGCCATGAATATCTCGATGACTTCATGTTTCCATGATCTAAAAACTTTAGTTTATCTTCTCTCAGTACGTCTTCCGAACAAGTCAAAGAGAAGAGGTGTTATCTGTGTGTGTTCATCGCGTATGTATGAGAGCAAAAGTAGGCCTTACTGACACATCGTTTTAGTATCAACTGCAGCACTGTGGGGTCTACAGAACAGCATTTGGAACAGGAGCATTTGGAAAACATGACTTGGCAGTGGAAAAGTTTTCCAGTCTTTGTGGCTGTGTGTAGGTGGAAGGGGTGTGTGTGTGTCAGTGTTGGAGGGGCTACACATTGCACAGGGGACTAATTTTAGCAACGGTCTCATAGCCGGGGCTAATGAAGTGCAGGAATCGGCTGAGCTCGTAAATAGTTGGAGGGCTTGTCAGATGGGCTGGCAGGACGAGGGGAGAGAACACACACACACACACACACACACACACACACACACACACACACACACACACACACACACACACACACACACACACACACACACACACACACACACACACTAAGCCTCACCTCCTTATCACAATGCCAAATGAATCCAGTCAGAGCGTAGAGAGGGCTAAACTAAACATAAAGACCTGTGGTTATCACGACTTCACAGACTTTCCAGTGAGCATCACTCACCACATTTGCGCTGAATAAAAATAACTATTTAAATCCACAACTCTGTGAATGAACATCTTGATTAATACAAATATTTTCTTATATAATGCATTTTCTAAACAAAATTAGGTCAGCGAATAAATACCATAAAGGTGTGGAAAAAATAAGACGAAGAGCCATTGTGGATGACCTATAATTCACTAGGATTGAAAGGGTTTGGAAATTAGAGAAAAATAGAATAATCATTTAAAATTACAGAGGGGACATAAAAAGGGTAAAAAAAAAAGTACGTATTTTAAAGAATGATAGTGGAACATCTTGGTCTTCAAAGGGTTTGGGACACTGACCATATGGTTGTGACGTAGCTGTTCAAATTTATGATTTGATTTGAAACACAAGGTACAGCTGAGGCTAATCTATTTGTACTGAACACATAGATGAAAAGTCAGGGGATTATTACAATTCCTCCTGAGGGGAACATGAATGTGTGTAACAAATTTCCTGGCAATACATCCAAATCTGAATCTTCATTGAGCTATATTCTATTCAGGGCAACCATTTTGATGGAAAGCATTAGCAATTCAAGTTGCCCTCTCAACTCTTAATCTCAACTCTTAACACCAATCATCTCGAGGTAACCAGCCCCTCATGATGTAATAGTGATTTTGCATGCATTGGCACATGCTTAACCTCTAACACCCTGTCCATGTCATTACGTGGCCAATCTTGTATTAAGACTGCTGAAGAATTTTTTCTTGTCTCGTCTAGTGTTTTTTTTTAGTGGGATGGACATGTGGACAGTTGAAGTTCGGTCAAGCAGAGCAGCTGCTTCAGAGGACAGATGGAGTTTTCCAGCCATGACATCAACCTCCTTTTACCCGCTACATACATTAGGAGGTGATTTAGCCCATGACTGTGATAGACACTAGTGCTGATCCTCTTGTTATGAACAGTACCATTCACTAAAAAGAGTCTTACACACACAGACAGGTTGCTATGACGCTAGGCACACACTACCAGCTGATCCGAGGGCCCACTGAATGCATAAGCCTCAGCTCAGACAACATAGCTCTAGAGTTTGACACAAACACATACACTTTGATTTTTCTATGTTTCTGAGAATGATCTGTAGATTTATTCCCGAGGGCCATATCCTAATGTTATCCCAACAGTTATCAGTGATCAGCTTTTTTGCTGAAAGGACCAGTTCAAAGTGTCCTCATAATCAAAGAGTCCTCACAAGACTGAGGTATATAAACAGTATACATGCGTTTCTAATTGATATCAGAAGTGGAGCTGTAAAAAGCTGTCCACTTTGCCTTTAGAGCCCAACAGTTACAGTTAGCACCTATGTGTGTTTGGACGTGGCTTTTGCTGCTGAGCTGAGTGCAGTGGTGACAGGAGCTCGAAAAGCACTGCCACAGACGATACCAGCACACTGCAGAGGCATCGGTAACGCCAGAAAGAGCCAGATGATAGATCCAGTTATAGGTCGGTTTCAGGAAAATCACTGTGTCAAATTTCTGCTAAGCTCTCTAACTGCTTCTGACTGCTGTCACAGTGAAGACATTGCAGGGCTGGAAGTTTCCTCTAGCAGAGGCTCCCAGGAGTTTATAGCTTGGTCAAACGAGCTTGGCGGCACTAAATGAAACTGCTCATAGGGGCATGCTTCAGGCAGTAAACTAAATTGAGCAACCAAATAGCAGGGGAATCATACAGCAGTCAAAATAAGACAAACTATTACTATATCTGCTTTCTCTTCTGTTTTTGTACAATAGAATGCACACTGATTGGAAACAATCATCTTGTTTGCTAGGTTAGATTATCTTCTGGTGCGTTGCATAACATTTGCAACATTACATGTAGCAGGTTGTCTGGTGTGCAGCATGTAGCTGGTGCTGTGTTTTCACTGCAGCATTTAGCATCACATCATCAGGGAAGCAGAGCAGAGTGGAGCAGTGGAATATGAGCTCTTATTTGCTTTGGATACTGAATCATCTGACCCACTTTCATAATATTCCCCAGATACCCCCCCCCCCCCCCATCCACATTTCCCCTTCTATCCCCCATCCCGTCTTTAGCTGCATCAGACTTAAGTCTCTTATCTGGCTGCCATAAGAGTGGGGGACTTAGCTCCGGGAGTTCTACAGTGCAAACTCAATCATTGTGCAGGTTTGATCAAGTACCATCTCCTGCTTAATGTGACTCCAATGCGCTCTCATTAACTTGGCTGTCTTCATAGATGGACTGTGTGCAGGCGCCCTTGTTTACCAGTGAATTACTTCTGGAGAGTTGGTGCTGCTTTTAGAGAAAAACTGTTCAAAATTGGCTTGAGTGGAGTTCAAACAACTCCCCTGACATCTCCTACTCTTTGAGAACACCTGTCAATAAGCCAACCATGTGGTGCGCAGGCCAGTGGGTGGCAGTGCTATTAGAAACATTGAGGCTTGTGTAATTCACAGACAGAGCAGAGCTGTGCTGGACCCATTGCCCTCGTAGGAGCGGCTAATTAAATGTCCTGCCAGTCACGGTAATAGCAGCCTGGATTGTCACCACTGTCACACTACAATCAATCTTTAACCAAGTGTGTGCAAACACGCTCGAAGATACAAGAGTGTGCATGTTTATTCCTGTGTGTCATTTAATGTGTGCCTGCTTGCATGTGTGTTTATGAATATGTATGCATACAGCAGTGCAGAAGAAGTGAGGACGATGGCTCTTCGCCGGTCACACAAGGACACCACATTCCCACTGCTTCTCTCACACTGCAGTGACAGATACTCTGCTGTACACTGATCGCCCTGCAGCAAATTAAAAAATTACAGTCACACCTCTCCATCTCATCCACCGTTTACCCAGGTTCCCAGGACAAAATCATACGAAGAAAAGGAGTGGAAAAAAGTGTACAATTTTTGGATATTCATCCAAGCCTTTGCATCTCCATGAATGCATTAAGTTTCTGCCTGGTTTGCTCCACTGGGAATCTAACTCCTAACCTCAGCAGCATTATTTACTCATCTACATGCAGAACCGTGACAAGGAGAGAGGACAAAAGATAGACAGATAGCAAGACCGAAGAGAGAGAGGTTAGATGAAAAGGGACAGACGCACCTCTTTTAGACTGATCTTGCAGTTAAAAATGATATTGGAACCATCTCTCTTGAAGTGGACGTGCCCTTTGTCTTTAAGCACAAAGGCTATATCGGCAGGAATGTTCTCAGGGGTCTCGTCCCCCTCTTTCGGGAAGGTGATTTTGGTCCCCTCCTTCCAGCCCTTCTTGATGATAATGTTAAGGATCTTGTCCTCTGTCCTCATGCTGCGCCCATCTGGGTTCAGCCTGCGGCGGGTGATCTTCATGCGCTTGGTGCAGCCGTGGAAGATCTCTTCCAGCGAGACCTTCAACTCATGGACCACCGGAGGGTCCTGGTGCTTTCGCCCGGTCCCCAGGCGCTCTGACGGCACCCCCCTCCTTCTGCGGCCCTCCCCTGGGAAGCCGTTGTTCATCCCCCCTGGAAAGCCGAACTGTCTCCCGATATGAGCAAAGGGGTCATCCTCATCCATGTCCATGTCCTGCTCTGCATCATGGTCGTTGTGAAAGGAGAAACCGTTGGAGCGGCTGTGGCTGCGGTTGGAGCCAAAAAACATGTCGAAGGGGTTGGAGCCGCCAAAGAAGGAGGCAAAGGTGGCGTGTGGGTCTCCGTGGAAGGTATAGTGGTATGTTGCGCTGCCAGGAGCACCTGAAGAGCTGCTGCCTCCTGTCCTCAAACCTGAGAGAGAAAAGAGAGAGAAGAATGTGAGACCTCACATGCAAATGCACACTCAAACATCCTCTGTGCTGAAAAACACACATCAATACAAACTCAGATACCAGACACAGGACAATGTTCAGAATAAAAACTGTGCGTGGGTAACAGCACAGATGAGAGCACAGCCCACGTGGATGGGAAAAATCTTACAGCATCACTGATCTTCCAACAGCGCTGGTGGTGGAGGAACTCATAAAATACCAGGTCACTCTGTCCAACACACTCACATAAATACACACTCTAACGCACACTTTTTCAACGGAGACACATGCACAAAACACCCACAAATGCAAACTACAGCAGCCACAGCTATTTCTATCTCAACCACGTAATGATCTTAAGCCATCTGTCTGTCAGCTAACACACACACGCATACACACACACACACACACACACACACACACACACACACACACACACACACACACACACGCACACACACACACACACGCACACTACACTGGCAGCTGAGGTAGACTATAAGGTATTAGAGCTACTAAGTGATGTTGAAACTAAAGATAACAATAGACAAACACACACATTTCTGCACATACATACACACAATAAACTATAGAAGAGACACAGTATTATTACTTCAGTGACTGAAGACCACCAAAGCCCTCCACTGCGATATTAGATGCTGTTCCTGAGCTATTTTTAATAACAACTTAATACATCATAACGCCTGTTTAACAAGGCCTCACTGACAGAGCGCTGGATCCTGCTCTGCCTGCACTCTCTGACCGCTTTCACTCAATGATCCTAGACAGACACAGACAGACAGACAGGATCAAACCCAGACATGAACCTCCCCTCCTCACCTTCCTCTCCTAGCTGATCATAGACGACCCTCTTCTTGGGGTCACTGAGTACCTCATAGGCCTCTGCGATCTCCTTGAACTTCTCCTCGGCGTTGGCATCCTTGTTCTTGTCAGGGTGGAAGCGCAGTGCCATGCGCCGGTAGGCCTTCTTGATCTCCTCCTCATTGGAGCCCTTGGGGATTCCCAGGGTCTTGTAGTAGTCCTTCCCCATAGCTGCACACACGCATACACTCTCGGGATTGGGACCCCCCTCTTCAGCTCAGGCCGTGGTCAGTCACTGGTGAGAGATACAAGGCTACTGTTAGTCTCATAACACTCCTCCCAGGCTGATGCTGGACAGACCAACAGACTATATGTGTCCTGGCAGAGGTGCAGAGTGCACTCAAGAGCTCTCCTTTAGGACTTTACTGTGAAATCTATTTAGTGATAGTTGGAAATGGGAACACTGAGTGCTGGTTTTACTAGCTGTTGCTATGGGGATGTGGTTGCTGTGCTGATGTAGTCAGGTGGAGTGCAGAGGAATCCCCGTCATCTGCTTAGTGGCTTCTCCCTCTCAGCTCAGACCGGCTGGTATAATAGGCTACCTGGGATAACTTATTTCAAATGCACTTATTTTGAAATGTGATCGTGTGCAATTAGGCCTACATACAATTGACTTGGCTATTTGCTGATCCTACAGATGATCTGCGGTGTTAAACCTGCTGGAGACACACAACCTGTCAGACAGCACAAACCTCTTCACTGAGACACTGCTGTAGCCTACCTCTGAACAGGACACAGTGATCCTGTATGACCAGTCCAAGAGAGAACAAAAGTCGACGAAAAACCCACGTTACATCCAACGGTATGACATTATGATATGGCTATAATAATCTTTTTCAGACAAAGAGTTACCGTTTCGCTATTAGGTAGTAGGCTACAGCCCCAAATCTTAAAACCCGACATTTTACACCTTTATACCATAATTTACACCAACTATTGTATTGTAGCCTATATACTAGGCTACCGAATGATAAATCCGAGATATTTCCCATATTAACCCATACAATGAATAGCAGGTTATAAAGACAAAGATCGAGGGATGCGCAAATGTATAGGAAGATAATGAAAAGAAAAGAAAAGAAAATGAAATAAAGAAAAGCCTACCAGAATGCTCAGCAATAAATTAAGACTATATCAAAATCAACAGGGTCCGGTCAGGATTCAATCTCTTTCTTTTCTTCAGCCCTTATGTGCCTGCCGCCCCGGCACTGCTGGGTCCTTATACATTGACGTCAGGAACGTCGGGAGGATCACAGGCTCTGAAATAACCGGTGACCAAACACTGAGGTGCATCTGACGTTTCACTGGAAAACCTCGGACAACTTCCAGCCTGCCATAAAACCTACATCCATCCATCACATAACCACAACTATAAGAAGGACAAAAAGTTCACATATTGTGGTTCATTCATAAATATGCATACATAAATCATAATTCACTTATTAATCGAGGCTGTGATGCGAGGTAACAGACTAATCATGGTCGGTAAATTTGTCTACTCCCCCATGATCTCCCCCGGTCCGACCTGCGGTGTAAAAATGTAGCCAGCTTTCGCCTAAAAATACAAAAAAAAGAGAGATTTGTTTCCTTACCGAGCCCGCTGCCTTGTGTCCGATATTACTGGTCCTGTCTGGGTCTAAAAAATCCGTTTGCAGTCTGGAGAGCAAACCCTGACCTCTCAACCAGCAGGGCTCTTTGTTCAACGTCTACTCACGAATAGGTTACATTTAGAGTGAAGTTTGATTTAAGAATTTGAATTATAAACAGAGCAGTGGCAGTGCTACTTGTCTCCTCTCGTAAGATTTATCAGTCTGAGCAGGCATGTCGGAGGCTGTGGTTCACTGTGCAGGGAAACAGAGTCATATTTGGAGAGAGAGAGAGAGAGAGAGAGAGAGAGAGAGAGAGAGAGAGAGAGAGAGTCCCGATAGTTGACAGAAAACAATCACCTGATAAAAAAAATTGGTGCGTGATCGTGTAGTCGTGTCTGGGTTGAGTTGGTATTACACTACTGAGTCACTTGATGACTTCATACACACGCATTTTGAGCAGGGTTCAAAATTAACTTTTTCGTCCACCAGCCGAATGGCTATTCAATGTTCAAATTTCACCAGCCACTCAATAAAGTAGGCTACCATTGTTTTTTTGGCTGGTGGGTGTAGCAAATCTACCAGCCACTTGCATATTTTACCAGCATTTGGATAGTAGATGGTGCTAATTTAGAACCCTGATTTTGATCTTCTGTTTTTGTAAAGACTCAGGGTGTATTTCTATTACTTTCCCCAACACCAAACCCTAAACTGAACCCCAATGTTAACCCTTTCTTTAACTCTAAACCTGCACAGTGCCCTCAAAATAACCCAGCATGCCCTTGATTCATGTCTCGACCTTATACAAGCCCTCCCCCCTAACTGAAATTCCAACAGTAGCCTAACCCCACGATCAAACCCAGGGATGCTGTGAGATACTCTGGCACTGAAAATCGACTTGGAAACATCCTTCCCTAACTCTAAACCTTCAAATTGACATCATTAACTCCTTTCCAGGATCCACCTTAAGACCTTATCATGTTTACTGATATTACGTATTTAGCAGTGCTTATTCCCAAATAAATATTCTATTAAATTGTAAGAAACCAGGCTGAAGCTATGGGACCCTGAGGCAGATTGACTGGTTGGTAATCCAGCCTTGCTCTGCCCCTAATTTACACCTCAACCTCTTTATCTGTCCCACAATCCAGATATAAACCAACATTAACTTCTTCAAAAGTTTTTCTAATCATTCATTGTAGGGATATTTAGTTCTTGCAACAAACTAAATGCACATTATATTCCAAACATTCCTTCTTGACTTCACTTCACTCTTGTCAGTCCAGAGCAGACCAACAAGCAGAAATCACACTTAGTACACCACCGGAGGAGGTCTGAGTCATTAGTAATGCTTTTTATCAATAAGTAGGTACCCTTAGCGGGGCGAAGTGCTTTGTGCTTTGCTGGGTTAATGCGAGAGAGAGAGAGAGAGAGAAAGAAAGAAAAAAGACTCATTTAAGCTTGAGTCATCACTCCCCACCGGGACTGGCGAGGAGGTGCTAGAAAAGTGGGTGTCTCAATTGATGGAGCCTGTCTGACACACAAATACAAACTTGCTCTCACACATATGAATGTAGGCCTACTCACACACACTAAACATTCAAAACAATGTAAGAGTACATAGAGAGACATTCCTGTGTGTCCAGCTGAGTGTGTGTTTGGGCAGCAGGGAGGGACTTCAGGCCAGTGCAGCTGTCCCAACTGAGCAACTGGTCATGCAGGGTCCTCTGTTCAGCCTGTGATGGACGCTGGGACATGTTGAAATCAACTGCCATGCACTGATGGAAATCTGCACCTTACTGTGCCAAGTGTACAGTACACATGGTTATACTATATGTTTACTCATCACTGTCAGCAGTTTTAGCATTACTTGTCAGATTTCACATAATATAATCACATTTATGCAGTCTGCATAGTGCGTTTGTTTTATGTCTGCAGCCAATAATGACTGAGGAGGGCTGATCCACCACGTGCTGCTCTGACTGCTGAGTGTGCACTCAAACAGTCTAGGAACAACTATCCCTGACCTGATGCTGGGTTTCCATGGTGACACAGTAATCTGCCAGACAGTGATGTGTATACCATTAATAAAATAGAATCAGTCTTATCAATGGGTCCTCTGAGCATGTGGATACTGTATGTATATACAGTATATGAGTGTGTGACAGAGAGAAAGAGAGAGGGAACATGGGATGAGGCTCATGTTTGAGAGCAAGCTGTCACATAAATATCGACTGCTACAGCGTACTCCACCACCTGAGCTAAAAGACGGGAGAACAGAAGGTCGATTAGATGGCAAGAAGCGACAGACGAGGAGCTCACAGAATACACCGGAGACTGTTTTTGGAGTGTGAGGACGAGGCGGTGATGATGAGCTTCTGTAAGCATCTCCCACTGCCTCTCTCATAGCCTCAGAACACCCCGTCCTTACCACCTCCTCTCTCACTTCTACCCTTCCTGTAACCATAGAGACCACTGTTGCCTGAAGAGAGGTTTTTCTCCCAGACAGACGTGGTGGTGTTAAATGAGGACGCTGGATCTTTGTGTGCACACAGCTCAATTTAAAGACACCAACCTGAACAATCTTTTTCCAACTGGGGACATGTACTGTACCGTCGCACAGAAAGAACAGGATGCGGATGACAAGTAAATTACTAAGACACAATACACGCTTGTCATAACAGGCTTCTTAGACAAGGAAGCTTTAATTTCAGTTTGACCATGAGCAGCGTTATGCATGAAGAATGCAGATTGCAGGCCAGTTTTGTTGGAGAGGTTGCACAATGTATCCTGTATTGCTGTCCAGATCTTTTTGTCTCCCTCACTAGTTCTTTACAGCTCGATTCATAAAGCAGTTACGTGTCCCTCCACGTGACCTGTCCAGAGAGTACAGATCAGTCTTCCTGCTCTCAGAGGCTTCCGTGTACTACATACAGTATGGTCCCCGATCACGGAGTTGAGTTGTGAGACATTCACTTCCATTTATTGAACATGGTCTTCTCCTTTGTGCAGCCAACCTTTGTTGCTCCCTCCTCCAGCAGCCCTACAGACCCATTCCTGATCACTGACTCATAAACAAGAAATGCTTTTGACATTAACAGTCAAAACATAACACAGGCAATAAGGCGAGCAGAAGTGCAGCACAATTATTATTGAAATGGCACAGAGCAACAGAAGTGGTGAACTGACAAGGGTGATTGAAATGTGAAAACTGGTGGATGTATAGTACAGTGTGGAGGTCTGATAAATGTGAATTACAATCTGCCAATCTCTCAAATGACCAACACGTTTGTGTGTATAAGTCCAGTTATACTAGATCCAACGAGGATGACATCCCCGGTCTCTTAGTAATACCAATGGCGTCTGTAATTTGTATTACATTGCACACGCTACTTTATAAGGAAGCCAAGTGGTGTGGGACATTGTAAGTGGTGCTTAGTGCATCTTCTAGTACAGGGGTGGCCAACCAGTTAGGTATAAAGAGCCACAAAAAAAAATGCACCATAGCAAAAAGCCACACAACACATGCACGTCCACACTACAACAGCAACAGTGTCTTCCAGATCTAATGACAGTCATAATACATAGCAGTTTTCATAGTTTTTTTTCTCACTTAGATTGACTCAGTGAGAAACCTGACAGTCTTTGTTATCCACAATCCTTTTCAGGTCTTGCTAGAACTCTGTTGTGGCCACTCGAAGCAACTCTTTCACTCATTTGTCACTAAAGGGTCTTTCAAACAATCGGATTCAGCAGTGAAAGGGTTAACGAGGAAGGTGATCTGTGGCCGCTGTGTTTCCTCAGGTTGCAGAATCTGTCCTCAAAACTCTGCTGCATTATTTTCCATTTTAAAATAATTGGCAAATGTATTGGCAGTATTGGCAGATGCATTCAAATGTGTTTTTTTGTTTACTTATCTGAAATACTGTATGTTTCAGAAAAGTTAAAAACAACAATCAACCAATGACACAGCCCCCAGCCACACAGTAAGAGCCTCACAGGAGCAGGCAAAGAGCCGCATATGGCTCAAGAGCCACAGGTTCACCACCCCTGTTCTAGTACTAATTCAGGCTACAGTTTGTCTACCCAACAGAGACAGATGAAACAACCAGAGTCCATGGTCAAGAAGGTTTAAGGAGCTGAGCAAATGAAAATAACATCTCTTTGGCAGAAACAACAAAAGCACTTTTGGCTGTACATGAACATAATTCTGGCAAATGTTCTGTTACTAAACATGATCATCACTTCATACAGGCAGCTGCTGTATTCATCTATATGTGTACAGCATCTAGGATTGCAAGATTGTAGCTAGATGTTAGCATTGACAGCTGACTTCAGGGAGATCTATAAGGCATTGAACCCTGCCTTTTAGTCTTCCTGGTATGCCCCCCACAATTTTAAGAAGGTACTTCTAAACTTATAGGCCTATTAGATCTGTACTTCAACTTCCTACAAATAATCTGTGGACCCTTCAATTTTTTTACTTTGAATTCTGATTCATGAATTCTGCTTAAATAAATATGTGCAACTTCCTCTCAAACCAAGAATAGAACAGATGTGTTAAAAACCAACAGGCAAGTTATATAAAAAGCAACAAGGCATAAACATAAGAGAGAAAGCAAAGTGCAAGTAAAGATAAGAGGTTAGCACATAACATTTGTCTCTGACTGGTTTTAGTACTCTTCATTGACCAGTCAAAAAGTATTTTTCAGAAATGCACAGCGAGCTCTGATGAACATTCAGCGTCTGTCACACAAAGCCCTCTGTAGCTCTTGCTGATATAATAGCAACAGCAATTCAGTGTCACTACTTAAAAACGTTGTGCTCCAGAAAGATTTTCTCTGTGCAGAACAGAGGTTAACTGTCACTGTATTTGCCACAGACGACTAAGGTCCTCTCGGATCTCCAGCATGAATGTCAGGTTAAGTCATGGTTAACGGATAATGTGTAGGTATCTGAGGTCAGGGTATAGGAGGTTGGCTAACAGGGCCAGCAGTCGGGGTCCGTCTCTGAGACAGTGTCCTGGGTAGCGGATGAACTGGACAGCTTTATTCACAGAGTCCTCTAACTCGGCGTACTGCTTATTGCCGGGCATGGCCTCCAACACCCCCAACGTCTGCATCCACAGAAAAGAAACACAAGTTATTTTTAGGAGATAATTGCAGAGTAGAAAAGGAAAACACTGTATTTGCAGTTTTGTTGCATACTTGCTGTGCTTTGGCAGAGAGCTGCAGGTCACTGGTGGGTTGGAGTCGAAGCTCGGTCTCTGATGGCACCTGGATTGACAGGAATGCTGCCAGACTGCGTACCACCACCCTGAACCTTGATGTACAGTCGGCATGCATCAACAAGTTGTTTATCAACAATGATGAATTCATATTTTACTCTATTGTGTTTTTTTTGCATGTGAGCTTACCTATTAGAGACCGGAGACCTCTTCCCCAGGCCGATAGCTCCTAACAACCCAGAGTTCAATCTTTCTTCTCCCAGCTGAAGCAGCCTGGTTTGCAACCTCAACAGACCCATGACGACTCCTGACACTTCAGTCTGGCCTGCCTGCGGCTTTAGCTGCTCCGCTGACAGGCTCAGTGTTTTGTGCCACCAAAGAAACAGCTTGGCTTCATCACCTGGACCACTGGACACACAAAAGCACACATGCTAAATGGACTTTTAAAGCCATAACAAGCAACTGAGTAAGAGAATGGGGGGGGGGGGGGGGGTCAAACCTGGGAAAGACCTGGTTGGTCCATGTGTTAATTAGAGCCAGAGTCCTTCTCTCATTGGCTGCTGTGTATTCAGAGTTGAGGCGCTGCAGGATGAAGGCAAAGAGCGTCAGGAAGCTGCCTCCTGATTGGCTCTCAGAGAGGAAGTCATCCACCGTAAGCTCAGGCACCTGCAGCGATGCCAACACAGGACCCCAACCTACAGACTCCTCCTCAGCTGAAACGAAAACACAGACAGTGGAAAAAAAAAAACATGTGAATCCCCGATATTACATTAAACTATATTAAAGGGAGAAATTTCAAGGACTAAACCAACTTTTTGGGAAAAAGGTCAACATTTTGTATAGCACCTTTCACAGAGCAAAGTCACAAATTGTTTAGAGGGGCTGGCAGTTAATACATCAAAATAAAAATTCTGGACTCAAATGTCTATCTTATGTAAGTTTATGTACAGCATACTTACATGTGCATGGGTGCATGTGCACAGGACAGAGATATCTACTAGAGGAGAATGTTTTAGCACTTTCCTCTTACAGGGAGCTGTAACCAGTACGAGCTTTCCCAAAAAAAGTAGTTGCTATCGTCAGTTAAATAAAACTGTTACTTTGGTTACCGTGGTTGAAGTACGCTGTAATGCATGCCTCCATGATCCGCGTCATGTGCCGTACTGATGCAAGGCAGCGGGAGCAAGCCGTGAGAAGAGGCAGAATAGGAAAACCCCTCCCCTTCCTGTCCAGCCACGTAATGACATGAGCAGCAAGTGCCTCGCCTGTTGAGACTCCAACTCCATTCAGCAAAGCCAGAGCCTTGCTGAACAGACTGCAGAACGCCATGTGCCTCTGCTCCAAACCCCTCTCTGTAGAGGAAACAAAGGAGGAAGTGGTAAGATTAGGGTGATGAAAGAAGTTATTACTGATGGTGGATAATGTTGTTGAGGATGACGGTGAGGACGACTCGCCTGGTGGGTTGAATGTGACAATGCTCTCTAGAAGTGACTCCAGCTGAGCCTCCAGGCTGCTGAGGCTGATGCTGCCTCCTTGCTCCAGAGTCACCAAAGACTGCACACACCAGCACACATACGCTCCAGCCTTCAGCGTCTCCTCCTGACAGATGGAAAGTAACGCAGATTAAAGTGTTTTGTGTGTGTGAGATTAATGCTATACAGAAATAGATAGGCCTACATGAATACACTCACAATACGACCACTTTATTAGGTACACCTGTTCAACTGCTTGGAAACAGAAATATCTAATCTGCTAATCCTGGGGCAGCAACTCAATGCATTCAGTCATGTAGACGAGTAAAGACGATCTGCTGAAGTTTAAGCCAAGCATCAGAATGGGGAAGAAGGATGATTTAAGTGACGTGGCATGGACAGTAATGCCTGAAGGGTTGGTTTGAGTATTTCAGAAACTGCTGATCTACTTGGATTTCCCAGACAACCATCTCTAGGGTACAGAAGGGGAGATCTGCATCATGGATGTGCAGCTGACAAATCTGCAACTGTGTGGTGCTATCATGTCAATATGGACCACAATCTCAGAGGAATGTTTCCAGAACCTTGTTGAAGCCATGCCATTAGGGATTACGGCAGTTCTGAAGGAAAAAGGGGGTCCAATCCAGTACTACCAAGGTGTACCTATAAAAGTCACCGGTGACTGTATATGTATTACTTTGTCATTTAGAATATTTTGTACGCATTATAAAAGATATTCAGAGTATGTGTCCCCAAACTAAGAGCTCCCGCCCCCTAAAACAGTTAAATGTCAAAGTACAATTTAGGTATTAATCTTAATTAAGATTTACGCACGTTATGTATCTAATTTCCACATCTTTTCATGCATATTTTGGCTATAATCAGTATGAGCTATGTTTGACAGCAAGGCAATTTTTAGGATTGGAGTTGATAAAATGAAAGAGTAAATACATTGCTGGATCTTAGAGCGGTCCTGTATTTAGCCAAAATCCTACTTTGGAACATTATCATATGGTGTATAAACTTGCTTCTGCTGCAATAACTGCAAGGTTTTAAGTGTTATTAGATATTTATGTAATTGGGCTCAGTGATACAGAGCTGGCAGAGAAAAATGAAGGGTTTAAGTCTAAATTTAAAACGGATGTTCCAAGCCTCCCACTCCTACACAAGATGTGTATCTGCCTGGGGCAGAGTTGATGTAGGAGAAGCATTCATTCTTAATATCTCCAACATTAGGGCTCCTCTGTATAATACAGCTGTGCACCGACAGTCATACTGTATCTAGTATCTTAATATATATATATATCTTCACCTTATAAATTGACTCTCATGAAATCTCAGCTGTAAGTGTAAGTTGAATTCATTCATTTATGGAGTTATAAATTATTCTATAATAATTCATCAATTAACCAATTAATAAGAAATGTCTGATATACTACATGCATACTAAATCATCAGTGAATATGTTTGGTCATATATTTCTGGGCTTGAAAGCTTGCCTGGGCTGTTGTAAAACAAACAGGTTTGTATTGTCTCACCCAGTGTGGAACTTCATTAGGACGGGGGTGGAGCCCAGCAGCGCTGCGCAAAGATTTCAGCAGCAGCTGAGGTGCAGAATCAGCACTGAGCAGCAAAGACGGAGGGTAGTGCGTGCCGACATATCCCAGAATGCCCTGGTATGAGGACAGGTCCAGTTGGTGCCAGGGCAGAGAGGTGGATTGGACCAATAGACTGAGTAGAGGGGAATCCTGGAGGTTGAGGAGGAAATTAAATAAGAAGAAGGTACAAGAGGTCTGAACATGATGGGAAACCAAAATATTCTAGACTTACCTGTTGACTCAGGATTTGTTCCTCCTTTGCCAGAAAAACTAGCATGTATAGTAGATAGACTAACATGGTGTGTGACTCCTTCTGAGTACCCGTGTCTGGTAGAGTTGGATATGTCGTAGAGGTGGGGGGTGTTTGTAAGTGGTCACTTAGGACGCTGACCCAGTTGACTTCACACAACACTTCTCCTAGAAAGAGGAAGCAGCTCTTGGGACTTCCTCTCTCCACCTGCAGGCAAAGGAAAAAGAGAAAATAATCAAAAACTCCACTCACGCAAAACTATAAACAAATCAAACCTCTTGGTTACCAACTGACTGTACTCAGAATATGTATTACTTTTGACTGTTTGACTTCTACCTAATGTAATCTGCATATTCATGGCTAAATTGATAATGTAGTTATCTTGAAATGTATCTAATTTGGGCGCCCGGATAGCTCAGTTGGTTAGAGCGGGCGCCCATATATAGAGGTTTACTCCTCGACGCAGCGGGCCCGGGTTCGACTCCGACCTGAGGCCCTTTGCTGCATGTCATTCCCCCTCTCTCTCTCCTTTCATTTCTTCAGCCGTCCTGTCAATAAAGGCCCAAAAATGCCCAAAAAATAATCTTAAAAAAAGAAATGTATCTTAATTTAATTTGGGAGACTGCTTTCATCTGTGCAGATTCTATAGATCCATGTGGGTCTTGAGAGACAGGAGCTTGTTTCAAAGAACAGAGAAGCCAAGCTAATAATAGGAGCTAGGGGCCAAGGACCGAGGTCTCAAATTAACAAGCTCCCCTGTGTCATGCATGTCTAGACCGGTGTGCTGTGTCGAGGGTCAGGGGTTAGGAGTCGGAGGGTAGAGTGTCTCACATTGAAGAGCTGCTCCATTAGCTGAGTGTCGGGGTGCAGGTGTCTCCAGGGCAGGCTGCGGAGGTGTGTATGGTACATGTAGAGAAGGTACTCGGGTGTACGGGGAGAGGTGCAGCTCTCACAGTACTGCATCATACACAGCCACAGTGTACTTCTCTGGCCGGGGAGCAGACGATCTGCAACATACAAACAGACAAAGTTAGAAGATAGTTTAACAGCACAGACAACAAAGAGTAGCAGTCTTTAAATACTCTGGGTACCCACCTCTGAATTTGTGATGCAGCGTTTCAGTGAGTTGAGCATACAGGCCGACCAGGCATCCTGCCGCACTCGCGTCTGTCTCCAGCCAGGGGTAGCACTTGAGGTTACTAAGACAAAGAGACACTGATATTGACATCCTTTTTGTTTTGCATGTTCCTTACCCTTTCCTTAGTGGGAAGCACTAAACTGCTCTCTCCATGTATCGACCGGAAGAATCACAATACAAACTTTTGGCCACATGAGACCTTAAGCCGGTTTTACAGTTCTGTGGAGGCTCCACGCAGACCTTTCTCCGTAGCCTACGTAAGTGGCCTGATGTTTATACTTATGCGCTGGTGTGCGCGTCGAGCCGGCATATGTGTGTGTGTGTGTGTGTGTGTGTGGGGAGTGTGTGATAGAGCGAGGGATCAGTGAGAGAGTGACGGCGATTAGCTTTGGAGCGAGTACCGACTCTAGAGTCATAGTGAGAGAAACAAAGTGTCTCCCCTGTTCTTTCTGACAATGGTGGGAAATCTGTAGCAGGAAAAGTTAACCCTCTCCTTGATTTCATGTTGTTTATGGAGAAGGAGAACCAGGAAATGAGTCGGGGGAAATGCAATGTAGTTACATTTTTCGAGAGGTGCACGTCAGGCTACGGTGTACGCCGGACCCCGCGCCGTCGATTCTACGCACAACTATAAAACGGCCTTTAGTGTGACATGGCTGACTTATAACTCCGAAGTAAACATCTAATGTAGTCTTTTTTCTCTGAGCAGTGTCATGTTTGTTGGTTATTTTGTAATGTTTAGTGTGCTTCAGAGATTTTAATTTTTCCCCCACTATTGGTTCACTCACCCGGAAAAAAAGAGGGAAAGAATACATCTGAAACAATTTGAATATTTTTGCTATGTTGCCCTCTCTGGAGTCTGTTCTGTCTGTGTTAACATGAGTCACATGTGCCTCCATAGGCGCCGATTTATGTTTTTCCTCCGTGGGTGCTCACGTGCGCCCTTTAATAAAAAAAAAGTAGTCAAAAAATGTTTGCATTTCAGAACCTTAGGAAATGGACAGCGGCCGACACGAACACACACACACCTATTAACTCGATAATAAATAATATAATTATAAGATAAGATAATAATCTTTCAACTCAGGACAGTGCCACTTCTCACAAATACAGATAGGATTGGAAATGAAAATTGAACTGACACGTAACCACGATCAGCTTCGTGGGAAATTAAGAATCAATGCTGGGGATGGAGGGGGGGTCACTAAAGAGGCATTTTCATCCGAGAGACGCTGTGATTGGTGGATAGGATATGGAGCAGGGGACTGACAGCGACATAACCAATCACACTATGACAGACGCGCCACTTAGCACCAACTGCAATGTTTAATTTTAAATGAATGTAGCCTACTGGCAGTCTGGCACACGTGGGTGCTCAGTATTTTCTCAGTATTGGCGCCTATGTCTGCCTCACTGACAACAGTTCCACACGTATCTAAAACCAATGACTGCCCGAGAGCTGAGGGTGTGCCATGCTTACCCGCCATCCTCAGTGTCCAGAGGAAAGATCCAAGGCTTAAATAACTTCACAATCTTACTGTGCAGGTCCAGCAGAGCTGTGAGAGTGCAAGATACATTTTTATTTCATACTGACAGATAACAACAAAGCATATGCACAAATCAGCTGTATTGTTTTACTGATCCAAAATATTACTGTGCTCAACATGTGCTGAGATTAGGCAGTTACCTTTCTCTCTGGCACAGCTGCTGAGCTGTATGTTGATTAGACAACCAATCAAATGGTCCCAGAAGGAAACAACCTCATTAATGTAAGGACGCCAGGCTGAGTACAGGCCAAAACTGCGGAGGTCTGGCTTACTGAGACGACTCCGCAGGAAGAAATCACTCAACCAATCAACTGTCTCATCCACCTGTTGGCAACCAATTAAATCACACAGCGTGGTTGGATAAATAATGAATGGTTAAGCATCACACAGTTTAGTGAGACAGATAGGATGATATTTTGAAAGAATCTTTAAACAACAACACCAGCATTAGTTACCTGCTGAGGGGAAAGGCTGATGGGGGATCTGTAGGGAGAAGCTGGGGGTCCGACAGCTCGGCCGGAGACGTCGGTGGTGCTGCGTGCTTGTTCAGCTTTGCTCTTGGTATTGCGGGATGGAGGCATGCAGCCCAGCACTCGCAGAGTGACCTTCCAGCACTCCGGACTCAGTAACTGGTTTGAGGAGCCTGGTGAGGTTAAGAAATGCCTTTGTTTGTTGGAGAAATTGTAAATCAAACACCTAAATCCAATATTCTTGGAATAATACTATACTAAATACTAATAAATACTATGGCAGATAATTTGTACCTTCATTTGGAATCATTTTATGTCATAGTAACAACAATAAACCTAAGTTCTGTCTTGATAAAACACACAAATAAACACACTTGTGTACAGAATTTGTCAACTCATATCTGATTCAGTAGCTTGATGGAATGATTCAACGTTAGTTTTGTTATTTAATTAATTCTATTTCTTGTTTTGATGGATCACTTGACTGAGCAACAAGAGGACTAAAACAGCAGTTGCTCCTAGTTGTATTACAATGTACCAATAATTACTTGAATTATCAAATTCAGTTAGGCAGCCAACACACACACACACACACACACACACACACACTCTCTCTCTCTCTTACTGGTCATAAGCAGACGCAGGCAGTCACTGTAGTGATCAGGGAAATGGTGGCGTAAAATCCAAGTCCAGTGTTTGGTGAAAAGGTGAAAAGGTGTGAGAAGTTCAGGCTCAGGGTCTCTACCGCAGACGCAGAGAGCTCCGTGGACCAACTCCAGCAAACGGGTTCTCTCCGAAAATGCAGGATGGGCTTCATTCAGCCACTGGGACAAATCAAACTAGACAGGGAGAACATAGGTGGTTACTGTAACTGGACTGCTTTAAGTGTATGTCATATTTCTTCACTGTGTTGTGTAAACTGACCTTTGTAAGCAGCATGAAAATGACATCAGCACTGTCAAGGTGTAAGGATGTCACCACGTCTTGGTAGAGAAAGACTAGCTGATTGGGTGCTGAATTGGGAGTGAAGAAGGGAGAAAGGAGCGGGCAAAGACGCCTCTGCTCCAGGATTGTCTTCAGCACACGACCACATTCCTCTGCATTGCCCTGGATAAACACCTGGACACAAAACAAGAGTACAATGCAAGTCAATTCAAGCATGTTTTACTCCTTTAAGGAATGTACGGAGAGTGTAACGAGAAAGTGAACCTGACCCTTTTATTAATCAATTGGTCACAGCTGTGAGCAGCAGTGTTTCTGATTCAAGTAGGGTTGACAATTTTAGATATTTACTCAGTTAACTTTATTTGGGCATTCCAAATAAAGCTAAACAATACTGCTACGTGTGTGTATGTGTACTGTATGTATGCGCACCTGTCCCAGTATCTCCACACACGACGAAAAGTACTGGCGTGTGGGGGGATGTCGCAGTGTGTCTTCACACACAAAGGAGACCACCTGGTAGAAGGCAGACACGCCAACATGCTGCACTGCTGGAGATTTCTGTGCTTTATACATATTCACCAGAGCCCTGAAAACATAAAATGCATTAGTCAAAAACAGGCCTATGTTAATAAAAAAAATAAAAAAATATTCCCTTTCTTTCCAAACTTATATTTATTGTGATGTAGTTCATATTTTATTTTCGGTAGCACCATCTGTTTATACTGACGTGATAAAGTTCTCAGTGTGGACAGCAGCCTGGGCCAGGCTTTCAGGTGGAGGAGCCATGGCGTCGGCTTGAAGCTTCTTGACGTCCCTGCGTAGTGACGTTATCTGAGTCTGCACTGCATCCTGTCTCTGGACACGCTCACACTACACGGTTACAGAGACAACACAAACACATTAATATATATATATATATATATATATATATATATATATATATATATCACTGCAAAGAAATTATATAAAATGTACAAAAATATGGCTGGTATGCAGTTTTTGTGATCGTACTGTGACAGTGATGTTTGCGGGTCCCTGGCACGGCTGCCCACCCTTCCCTTTACACTCCAGGGCCATGGTGACTTGCTCTGGTTGGTTCTTATACAGCAGAGGAAGGCTCTCCAGCAGCTCTTGCTCCAACGCCACCTGCTGGGCTTCGCGTGCCACTGCAATCCTGACACCGGGATAAACAAGTATTTTGTAATTAGTCCGTAGCTTTGTATATGTTTTGATGTGTGGCATTTGTATGAGTACAAACCCGAGTGAGCACCTTTCTGTGTATGCATGTGTGCCACTGATGATGTGGAAATGTTATAATGTGTGTATGACCTCCATGTACCTGGCCTGGTCCTGCAGGATGCTGAGGTCCCGCTGCAGCAGTCCAGCAGCAGCTTTAGAGTCAGTGAGGCAGGTGGTGGGGACTTCAGCTACTGGAGCCTTCTGCTGCTGCAGCTTTGGAGCTGGACGGGGAACTGGATGCTTCTGCAGGTTGGACAGGATACGCTCCCTTGCTGCACACAGAGAGACACAAAGCACAACATTAAGACTAGTAGCTACTAAGACAAATGAATTATCAGAGTTTACCACTGCATGTCTAGAGTATCAATTTTGGCTCTGTACCATTGTTGAGGCTGGTGTAGTCAGTGAAGCTGGGGTTTGGGGCTTGCAAGAAGATTGGCTCACTCTGCACCTTTTCCCACAGAGACAGAACCTCTCTCTCATCATACTGCAGACGCTCCTGGTCCACATACTCGAGCCACAGTTCCTACAGCAAAACAATGACAACACAACTTCCAACTTAGGAGCTACATGATGTAACACTCCACAACGAGATTTGCCTAACAGGTTACAACCACTGCACCACATGTTTTTCATTCATAAATGTAAACACACATAAAGACAAACCAACCTGCTGCCGCTGCATGACCTGTGCCAGTCTGTGTGGTTCATAGTCGGGAGGAAGAGAGGGAAGGTATACTTCCTGCTTCTGCAGAGTCTCATCATCCAACCACACGGCAAATACACCAAACAACCTGTAAGGAACCAATCAGCGGAGATCGGAGAGCCTGTTATAACACAGTAACGGCTGCTACTACCTGCCAAACAACAGGAAGGAATGTATTTGAGTGACCTACCTGACCAGCTCTGTGTGTAGCTGAGGAGAAGTGAGATAAGGGGGACGGGAACTGTCGGGGCTTTCGTCGCCCTGGCTGTCTGATGAAGGTGTGTGTGTTGGGGGCACCCTGAGGGCCTGGCTGGCAGCATGGTGGAAGTCCGACACCTCCTGTATTCTCTGTCTCAGGTCTCTGAGTAAAGCGGCCTGAGAAGAGCCCTGGAAGAACCTTCGGCCGATGCATCCACCTGCAACCAGCCTGGTGGAGGACACATACAGAAAGAGACATGTGTCCTTCACATGGATTCTGCTTAATTCCTGGTTTCTCTGGCTAGGGATAGAACTGTGTGTGTGTGTGTGTGTGTGTATCGTACCCATACTCAGGTCCTGGTTGTCTAAGGTAGAGCTGTAGGAACTTCTGCCAGACCAGGGGAAGAATGGGGTGGTCAGGAGGCGTGGCTAAGGCCTGACATGCCCAGCGGTACACCTGCAGCCGCTGCAGAGATGGTGCTACTGGCAACTTCAGCTTCTGCTGCGCCTTCTGGCTCAGACACAGACACACGGTTAACACCATCTAACAGCACATAGGATTATGAATCAGCAGTAGACCAGGCTGCTAAACACCATGTCACTGCCCTTTGACTTTTCAAGGACTCTATATGTTTAGTCAAATGTCCTACAGTGCAAAGTGGGGCATTTTGTCCTCCACTTACTGTGTCCTGTATTGTGAAAAGTCTTGTAAATTGTCAATGCCAAGTGATACTGAACGCTTGCTGAAGCAATCCCGATATTTCCACCTCAACCAATGTATAACTTCTTGCATATGTGATTGTATACCTTTAAGGCTTGTTCTGGGGAAATGTTGGGCTCTGACAGGAGCTCATTCTCAACACAGCGTCTCAGCTGAGAATCCTCCTCAAACATGCTCTCCATATTCAGCACCAGCCAGGCAAACCAAACCTACAAACACACAGACAGACAACACCTGTCAGGACTGAGAACTTTACTTATATGATCAAGAGTACTTGCACGTACTATAGGTACTTTTGAGACCCTTACCTCCGCACTCAGGGATTGGCCCTCTATGAAAGAGGGTGTGGCATTTCCAGCAATCCAGCCAACCAGAGAGGAGAGCAGACCCCGATCTCCATGGTAACCCAAGGCATTCTGATGAAGTATGAAAATGGAAAACTTTACAGCTATTCCTGGTGTCACTGTGCTTGTTCAGCCTTAATCAGTGGTCTTAGCTCCCTAAAGTTTTCCTAAAACATTTTGCAGTTGGCATGCTTATTTATATTTCACAATATACTCACTAATGATACCAGATCAATTTCCATTCATAGCTTAATGGGTTTAAAGTGATTGTTCAGCACCCTCACCACCAAGCTCTTGCTCTTCCTGTAATATGCGACCCATTAATGTTAATGTAATATTTATCTTCATAATGTTACTGAAGGCAGTTTGCAGTGCTAAATTCAGCATCCGCACCTGTGAGACCCTAAAGAGTCCCTAAATAATGCAAACCTCTAACACGACTGAGTAAACACCTTATGCTGTTGGTACAGAAGTTTCTGCACACAGTCCTCCTGATGGCGTGTGAATGCTGCACAGCAGATCTGATCCATGAGGAACAGGACTGTTTTGTCCCGGTACCACAGGTTCTGCTGAGTCAAAATCCCCACCCAAAACTCCAGCACCGCAGCAGCACCGACACGACCGGGTTGTGAGCTCTCCACCACATGACTCTGGAAGATAAAACACACACATGGTTATTTGCCAGCCTTCTTCAAACCATTATAAGAATCCTGGATGTTAACAATTTTCTGTGATGGCCGAAGAACCGAAATACATCTTTATGATAAAAGCTCGCTGAGACAAACCTGAATGACACTGTTCAGCAGTCGGACATTGTCTCCATAGATGGTTCCTGTGAGGAGTGGTGCTACCCGGTGAGTGACCTGCTGTGTCACACCTTGAGGACACACGCTGTCGTACTGCAAGAACAACTGGATACAACTTACAAACCTGGCATAAACAGAGGGACCACAGTAGAGGCCAAAATAAGCATTGGAGATACAGTAGCTGCTACAATAAATATCTTGTATGGGCTGTGTGTATGTAAGGATGCATCTTTCTTACTGAGGGTTGTTGAGCAGGTAGAAGCTGAGAGGGTAGGTTGGGGGTAGGATGTTGTCCAGAAGATGCACAGCAGCTCTCAGGTGGCGAGACTGAATCAGACTCTTCAACAACCCGACTCCATCAGTACAAAAGTGTTCTAGACTAGAACAAAAACACAGAATGGAAAACACAGGAGATTAGAGATTAATTGTATTCAAATGCTACATATCAGGCTTTGGGTAAGTGAGTACAAACCTATGCCCCACTGTTGTCATGGCGATGGACAGGTAGCATCCAATAGGAATGCCTGCTTTTACAGCCCTGATAACAGAGTGCATGCTGGGAGTGTGTGTAAGCTCTGGAGGTGGGTTGGACGACAAAGCAGGGACCGACCAGGCTCCTTTAGGGTTCTGGGAATTGCCATGGAGCTTCAGCCTTAGCAACAGTTGCCAAGCCCATTGACTAAAGGATGCTTCAGGAGATACGCCCAAACGAAGGACACTGGCAAGGTAAGACACCTGAAGGTAGGAGGTAAGAGAGAGAAAGATGGACAAACTAGCCATGGTGGTTCACACTAAACGTCTGTGAGCAAAGAGTGGATGTGTCACCTGTTTGATTCCCTCTGATATGAGGCCACTGTACGGTTTGTCAGTTAGGTACTTTTGATAGGCTTCAGCCACCAGCAGAGCCACTTCACTGTGGAGAGATGACAACAAGGCCAAGGAGCCATCCTGCAAGAGGAAATAGGTTGAACTACAAACCCACAACCATACTCAAGACATCTGGACACATCATCTTTAATGAATCAGTGACTACCTGTGTGTAACCCCAGTTAAGACCCTCCAGTATAACGCAAGCCAGCCGGTTCTCGACAGCAGACAGAGGATGCTGGAGCAGCCAGGCTCCAATCACACATATTTCCTCTGGCTGTGGCCGCCACAGACTCAGAGGCAGCTCTTTGCACAAGTACAAAGCCACCTAACACACACATTCACACAAATGTTTAAACAGACAAAACAAAAAGGCATGAGTTTGAGCTGAATGCCAAATAACATATTTTCCTCTCAATGTAGTCGACTACATGCAGTTAAGTCTTAATAGCATAGCAATACCAACCATTCCCACACTTTGTATGGTCTCTCTCAGTCTCTCCAAGAGCACAGAGATAACGTGGGGATGGGCTGTTGCTATGGTAGCCAGCAACTCCCTCCCCACTTTAGAGTAAGTTTCTCTGGTAGACACACTCACATAAGACACCTGGAGCAAAAATAAGAAAAGAGACATCAAAGAACGAGATACATACTGTATGTTTTCTAACCAAGGGGACCAGGGTGATGAATCTTTTACCAGTGTTATACATCCTTGTTTTCTCAATGCCACCCTCCTATTTTTATATTGGTTACTTTTGGTACTCTATATGAAAAACACAGTGTTTTATTTCATGTAGTCTACAGTATATATAGTATCTAAGTAATGCAGTAGCTTTGTAGGACATCTAAATTACTATACGTCTTTATTTTGTACATGCATCTTCTGGTATTTTACCTCTGCATCTCCTTTTCATACCTGGTACATCAGCAGAGTTATGGTTGTGATGAATGCGGGGTCAGAGTGCTGAGTCGGTGTGGCCATGTGTGCCAGTGCGGTGAGGAGGGAGATGCCATCAGAGCTGTTCACTTCACACAGCCAGTTCTCAAACCTGTCCTGGTGCTCTGTGTCTGGCACATACAATTAAATATGACGGTGGCAAATGTCAACATCAGACTGGGAAGAATAATAGAACACACATTTTTGAAGATGGTTTTAAAATCATGATGCAATAGATGTGCTAAATGTATTAGAAATGAGTTTAAGTAAAAAAGTTCAATTCAAACGTTTTTAACTTAACTTGTGAAATACAAAATTGTGGTTAAGATAGATGATGCTGAGGGGCCACATCTAAGCATTACTACAATGCCCATGCTACTAACATTTTTAGGATTTGAAAGATAATTTTGGTGCAGGTTAGGAGCGTATAATGGTACCTCTAAGAGCCTGAATGCAGGAGCGTGTGTCACTAGCAGAGCCCAGTGTTTCCAGTCCTGCTGTCTCTGCACACTGCATAACATAAAGGACCCTCCACAGCATAGAGCTGGACAGAGTCCCATACGGCATCTCGGACATAAACAACCAAATGCCCAACCTATAAGAGACGACCACAGAAAATAAATGTGAAGCTCATAAAATAAATAATTTGCAGTTAAAATAGAAACTTGAGGCCAATTGCTCACCTTTTGTTTCTGAGTACATGTAAAACAGCTCTGAGGAAGAGATTGTCATATTCCAACTGCAGTTTGTCCAAAGACAGCGAGTGTCCATGAGAGCTCGATCCACCAGCCCCATTTACACTCACATATTGGGCCCAGTGATCACTGACGTAACACACTGTCATTCTGAGGAAAAAAAGAGAAGACAACATTATGAATAATAAATATTATATACTGTATATATGTATAGTTTTACTGTGTATTATTGGTGCACTGACCGTATGATGTGTCCTATACGTTTAACTAGCTGTCTGTATCGTGCCCTGTTGTAGGTTTGCAGTCCAAGAGTGAGAATTTCGATGAGCGAGGAGGCAAAAGCAAAAACACGCATCATCTTCTGACTGGAACTGACCTGGGGTTCATACACACCTGGAAGGAAATGCTTTGTCAGTTTAAAAAATGAGTTATACAAACAGGGGGGGGAGCACAGGATTTCTGGACCCTGTACATAGGCATTCTCTATGTGCCCCTCTCATCCATGGCTATTAATTTCAGTATCTTTGTGGGGCCTCCTCACATGAGGCCCCTGTATACTTAGACAGACAGACTGACATACCCTCCTTGCTCATCCCCAGCATGTGTGAATAGAGCTGCTGGAACGGGAACTGGGTCAGCAGGGAGATCAGATCCTCCTCACAGAGCAGCAACCAGCTGCTCTCTGGCTCCTCATCCTTAACACAGAGAAGGACAATGCAGTTAGAGGCTAAATGATCACATACTGACAGTCATGACAGTCTCCATTTTACACTTGTTGAAGCTGCTAACAGTTGTTTTATGGCAGGATGAAAGTGGAGGCTGCTTACATTTTAAAAGTTTTAAAAATACAAACACAACACAAATACATAAAAATATAGATACAAAATTAAATTACAGTATCTTATGTGTTGTTACTTTTTTGAAAAATAATGTTTCTTAAAAGGTTCCCAAAACAAAGTGGTTCCTCTGCAACATAGTGTATTAATTTAGCCTAATCTTTTAGATAATTATTTGTTTTCAAACAGTCATTGCCTGTCTACACATACCTCCTCTCCCCCTTCATCCACTAGTGTCCAGTTGCCAGACTCAGGTCCAGAAGCAGCAGAGCTCTGGCTCTCACATGGCTTCAGATGTCCCAGAAACTCTGACCGGTGTCTGAGTCAAAACACAGAAGCCACTGGTTAGAGATGTGAGGTTGTTTTTTTTTTACCCTGAAACAATGACCTGGACTCTCAAGGAAAAACCAAAGACATAAAGCTAGAGTGTACAGTCCACAGTCAGTGGGCAAGAAAGAGTAATTGCACAAACTTGAGGAATGTTTGAACAGGCAGCTAGACTCAGAGAAGCTGATATCCTTCCTTTACAATGTTCTTTAGAACATGAACGCCCCATCATCTGAGGTTTAACAGCGTGCCTGGGAGTGACGCTGGGTCAACAAATTTCCAATGACATATGGGTCAAAAGTTTACAATATATTCACACTTGCTCTATAAATGCCAGACACTGTCTAATACAGTTTAAAGTGCTGCACAGGCTGCTATACTACTCAAAATAAAATATTCCTCAATACTTCCCCTCTCCGCAATAAATGCCACTTCCAAGACGCCACTTTAACCCACAGTTTTGCACTTTGCCCCAAAATTGAAAGCCTCTGGACCGAAATATTCAGAATCTTCTCCAATATTCTAAAAACCTCACTGGAACCAGACCTTAGAATGATAATTTTGGGATTTTCTGAGGCATCTAATAAACTAATAAACTGACTGCTTCTCAACAATAATTTGTCTCTTATGGACTAATAGTGGGAAAAAAAACCTCATACTTAAATTCTGGAAAAAAGCTGAAGTGCCTCCAGTGATAGTGTGGATTTCAGAATTAACAGACACATTGCACCTAGAACGTCAATTTTCAAACATATGGTCACCTTTTATTTTGTACCTCGATCAACATACAAACTGAACACAAAAATCACAAGTAGTGCTGGATGGGCGGGTTAACGGGTAGTTAGACGGGAGTTATATATACATATATATCTTTTTTTCTTTTCCTTCTCCCCTTTCTCTTTTTTTCTTCTTTTCCATTCTTCATTAATCTGTACTTAGCTTGTAAAATATTTGTAAAAATTGAAGCAGTTCCATATTGCATATAAATGTCAAGACTTATGCACAAATGCTTTTAATAAAAAATATTTGAAACAAGAAAGTAAGAAATTGCTAAAGGGTATTTACCTTGCAGGCGACATTAGGATGGCCAGAGCTTGCATAAAGTGCTGTACTCCACAGGTGTTCCTCCAAACTTGGATCTGAAGGAGTAATTGGCAAGACAACTCCAGTCAGTATGTACAACCATTGACATGACAACAATAAATTAAAAACGGCAGTGTCCCTAACTAACCTGAAGAAAGGGTGCAGCCCACTTGCCCACCCCGGCAGGACAGCACAGAAGATGGCACAGCAGGTACAGGTGCTCTCCTGACCCTCCAACATGCAGCAGGACTGCCACCTGGAGAGTGGACCAGAACCATGTGAGGAAACACAACAACAAAAAACCTCAACCAATGAAACTTGGGAGTAAGAAAAGTGGTACAGTGTTTGTGTGTGTATGTGTTTGTGTGTGTGTGTGTGTGTGTGTGTGTGTGTGTGTGTGTGTGTGTGTGTGTGTGTACCAATCTCTCCAGCCAGTGATGGATGTCTGTTTGGAACTGCGTGTCATCCAGGACTCTACGTGTGAAGCTAAACAGGACACTGACGGCCTCTTTCAAGGGTTGGAGAGAACAAGGCTGTGTTTTGCTGCCAGAATAATCTGAGAACAAAAACAAACACAAAGCTGATGTAGGGTATGTACTTAACATTAGTATTATGCATGAGAGACATGTTTTTAACAGGCATGTTATGGCCACTTCAAGGCAAGTAGAATTTATAAGTCTCTAACCTTTTAGTAGATGATACAAGTATGATTCCACCTGGAGGCGTGACAGCAGAGCAGTGTATGCATGCAGCGCCACCTTCTGATGGAGCAGCTCACTGCGAGCTTCAAACATTCTCCTGAGCTCAGCCAGCACACTCTGACTAAACTCTGCCTGCTGGAAGCGATGGTACCCACACACCTTGGATTGATCTGCACATACACCCTGTCAGGAAGAAATTCAAAATTAAAAGTGTCCTTACAGCAGAAGATTTTAGTTCATAATTTTCTCTCCACACTATATTTCTGCTTTTTGTTTTAACCACCACACCTGAAGTGTAAGCTGTTCATCTTTGAAGCTCCAGAGACGATTCTGTGTGCTCTTGCAGTCAGAAGACTGTGTATGTAACTGTGTGTGCGACTGGGTCAGCTGTCTACGACAGCGCCAGTAGTTCTGCAGCAGTTCGGTCAGTTCATGGTTCTCCTGCCGGGCTAGAGCGCAGAACTGGGCTGCACACACTTCAACACCCTCTAACCAAGCTTGCAAACCTCCGCCGGGCTCCCACACACTCAGCTGCTCCTGTGAGAATGGCTGCAGAAAAAAAACAAACATCAGGTGAGAAAGGTTATCTCATATGTTAATTAATGTGTATATGTAAGGATACAATGATTTTAGTCACATAATATCTATGTTATTACCTGGGACAAAATCAAATATCACATTATATTGACAAAATAATATATGTATTTGGTATATATATATATATATATATATATATATATATATATATATATATATATATATAATGTAAGGGGATGACAAATTCTTTAGAGAAAGAAAAATCACTTATAATGTGGATACCATGACCAAACAGGTAGCAGTAATATTGTTCACACAGAACAGTCTGATAAGTTGCAGTTTAAAAGCAGGAAACATAAATTCACTTTATATCGTCACAATACAATAACCATAAAACAGTTAGCTATTTTCATGTTAATAAATTGTGTGGATTTTCAGTTGAATATATTGAAATGTCTGCGGAAATGGTGAATTCATGTGCAATTGTATTAGAAAAATGACTTTATGACAAGTTAGCTTATGAATATTATTTTGCCACCACCAATACATTCTCAATCTTTTAGGAACCCTGAATCAAATTATAATACACTCACTTTTAGATGTTGTCGTATTGTTTCAGGGGAAAGACATTGACAACCTTTCAATACGGAGTTGTTCGACAACAAATAAAATGTAGCAGTATGTATAATTAACACTGTAATTAAACCCATTCAGTGATTTTCCTTTTGAAAAACCCCACAACTGCACTCATATATCTAACTTAATGTTATCACTTGGTGTATGAGATTACCTGAATTTCTGGAGCTGTCTTGGGTAATTCTGGGTAGAGTTTGCTCCTAGAAAGTTCAGCTACAGACTCCACAGGCTGCAAACTTGGAGGGGAAGAATCTTGCTCAGGAAGTGCCAACACTGCAGGTCCCTTTTGCCTACTGTTCACAGCTTCCTCACAGAGTTGCATCACGGGGCCCTCCTCCAGTGTTGGAAGAGAGGGGTACAGTGCAGGGGCACTCGGGGCTTTTGGGATCTGAAACTGAGTTGAAACACAAGGCGGATTCCACGACTGTGTGTCTTTTCCCAACTCAGGGGTCTGTGCTGCACCTTCAAGTTCAGCCCCATGAGCTGCCTCTCCACCATCCTCCTCTTCCTCGTCTTTTGTCTCTGTCAGATGCACTGTATCCTGTGGTGCCAGAGATGACTGTAAAGTATTATCTAACACTGATAAAGTATGTGATGAAGAGGTCTGCTGTTTCTCAGAGGGCAGATCTGATGGCTGTGCTGTGGTCTCAGGGGGCTGGACAGGGTCCTGCTGCTCCTCCACTGGCTCCTCATATGGCAGACTGAGGGGGATGTCAGTGAAGCCAGAGATGGAGGCCTCATCACAGACAGCTGAAGGAGCTGTGGCTCTTTTGTCTTCCCCTGCCTGCTTCTGCTTCCTGACCAGCTGAAAACATAAAACAATCTGAGAAAGCCTGTGCAGTAGTTTTCAGTGCAAACATTATGATGAATGTGGCAAAAAAAAGATGTCTCAGCACAGGGTCCCAGCGATTAACTCTGTCTTTTAAAATCAAGCTTTTTTTGGTTTTTTATTTATTTTTTAAATAATGGGCCTTAATGTGAGGTTTGCTCCCAAATTCTAAATACATAAAAGTGTGTTGGATTGGATACTAGAATTGTGAGAAGAAGTACGTAACTGTCTTGCTCTGTGATGGACTGGGGATACATGTCCTGCCCCAAAAGAAGAAGAATGACAGTAAAGGACTTGTTTGATCACCTGAGATGTTCCACTGGCTTTTGCCTTGGTCTTCTTTGGTCTTACAGCCTCCATATCGTGTCTGCTCACATAAGCTTTTTCCACAACTCAGATCACACTGACAAACAGCTGACTGACATGTGGAAACGATGCTGATCAACTGACAACAAACACTCCATATACATAAATCGTATCCACACAAACAGCAACCATTAGCTGGAATAGCTAGCGAGGTCTATCATGTGATAAGCAGCTAGTGGCTGGCTGTGCTGTCAAGATAAACACTTGTCACGGGTTGTAAACAAAACACTCTTGAATGGCCCGTTGAGAAAAGTCGCTGGCGGAGGATAGCAAGGCAAACACTAGCATAATATCCAGATGATATCTTTTTGGAAAACTAAATCAGTCCCTGCTGATTAAACTAACGTCCACGTTATTGTTACAACTGAAGACGCTTTACCAAAGCTAAGCTAAGCGAAAGCTTAACGCGTAGCTAGCTGTTAGCTCGTTACGCTGTCTTTCTCCTTAGTTATCTATTCACCAGCGGCTACACGTTTCCCGTATTGTTGTTCACATTATCAAAAGATGTCCACTCGTCGAGTGACATGAGGCCGTAGCCCCTTACGGTGGTCAGCTGTCATTTGTTTTGTTTGTTCAGGAACTCCGCAATGACAATCTTGGATCACGTCACTACTCCACCTCTCTACGGAAAGCCAGAGAGCCCAAACTGAAGATTACGTAAACACACTAAAAGTCACATTGGCAGTTTTCTGAAAGGTTGCAGATGAAATTGTGTATATATATATATATATATATATATATATATATATATATATATATATATATATATATATATATATATATATATATATATATATACATACAAGCAGTGGTGGAATGTAACTAAGAAAACTTACATATACTCAAGTACTGTAATTAAGTAGTATTTTGAGGTACTTCTACTTTACTATTTCCATTTTATGGTACTTAATTCTTCCACTACACTACATTTATATACTATATACTATATTGTATATTAAACGTTTTACTCCACTGTATTCATTCGACAACTTTATTTTCTAGTTACTTTGTAGATTTTAATTATTAATACAAAGTAAATCAACTAATAAAGATGATGTATTATTAAAGGTTAACCTACCCGGAAGTACGTAAAATAGTCACAATTAGCTCCACCTTTACCAGCTACCAACATTAAAGAGATGTACACATTGATGCATCAATAATTATAATCCAACAGTATAATACATATGATTCTGAAATGGGTCATTCAGCATGATTACTTTTACTTTTGGTACTTTAAGTATATTTTGATACTATAATTTATGTACTCTTACTAAAGTAAGATTTTGAATACAGGACTTGAGTATTTCTACACTGCAGTATTGCTACTTTTACTCAAGTAAATTACCTGAGTACTTCTTCCACCACCGTACAAGATCAAGTCAGTCAAACACACACACACACACACACACACACACACACACACACACACACACACACACACACACACACACACACACACACACACACACACACACACACAGACACAGACACAGACACACACACAAATAAACAGTCTCCCCCAGTTCAGAGTTGGTTTAATGTGAATGCAATAATGATTTTTTAAAAACAAACAAAAACATTTCCCTTTAAAATGCATTTACACCCACCACCCAACCAACCCAAAGATAATCAAATGCTCTAAGCCTGTAAGCATTTTATCATGATCATAATTATAGCTGCAGTTGACGTGAACAGCCATCCTCGATCTCATGATACTACAAACCAGATTGTATTGTATATCTAGCTGCTCTCTGACATTATCAAATAAATGTGTGTCACAATCATGACAAACTCTCATAGCATCCAGCCAACACGTCATCCAACATGTCATGTCAGTCAGTATGCTGAAGTGCCCTGGCAAGTAATTTCCATTTAGGAAAATGACAAGCCAGATGGCATGCTAGACAGAGAAGGAGAAAGGAAGAGTGAGGCATGAAAAAGTACTGAATTGCTGGTAGATGAAGCAGTTCATAGGCTAAATATATAATTTTAAAACTCCTGTATTTTAAATTACAGGTGACATTGTGTATCATAATATACTTCTCAAAAAGATATCACTGAACAACATACATAAATGCTAAGGCAGTCAAATAGAGTGCTCTTTGTACAAACATAGATAGATGGTCACTGCTACAGTTTAACAACATTTTCTGCTAATGGATTTAAATCATTTAACTTCTGTATTTCTTGTGGTTAAAGTTGTAAATACACTACACATATCTTTAAGTTCTATAGTCACAAAAGAGTTTTAATAAAGTTAGAACAGTATTACTACACAATTTAACACAATATCTGTAACTCTTGTGCTTTCAGAACACTTAGGTTTACACTAAACCTGAAGACCATGACCATGCTTGATATGTTCTGTTCTCCCAAACAGATGCAAATTTCCAGCAGCAGAGTTTCAGCTCATTCAGATTAGGGATGTCCAGATCCGATCACGTGATCAGAAATCGGGCCCGATCACGTGGTTTCAGACTCGATCGGAATCGGACGTTACCTCCCGATCAGGACTCGGATATTAATGTATATATACTCTCATTATTTTTTAACACATCTATAGTTATGCGGTGGCACAGAGTTAGACCCTTTTGACTCCACACAGAAACAGCAACGCGTGCGGCATGACATCACTTTGTTGCAGAGACGCTATTGGTTAAATGCCGGCAAAGTAGAACACGGAAGCAGCTTGAAGCGGAAAGCGCGAGTATGTCTGCGGTCTGGAGGTATTATAAAGTTGAATTATTATAGAAGTATCGGATCGGGACTCGGTATCAGTAGATACTCAAAATCAAATGACTCGGACTCGGACTCGAGGGCAAAAAAACCTGATCGGGACATCCCTAATTCAGATGACAACGTCGATCCCCTACCTTCTGCTTCAGTCTATTCAAAGTCATTTAAAGGCACATAAGTCTGATGTGAGCACGGTGAAGGACTGTTAGGAGGGCATGTGTTTGCCAGAGGTTTGACAAACTGTTTGCTTTGTGTTTTTATGGAGGGTTGGTGAAGGACTGTAGGGTGGAGTTATCTGGGCTTCTGTGTCCTGGCTGTGTAATGTGTGTAAAGGAAGTTGTTCTTGCTGGTATGTGTGACTGGGCGCCTCGCTGTAGTCCTCAGGTGTGTGGTGAATGTATGCTTGACTTAGAGCCAAGCTGAGGATCTCTGTCTTTTCCTTGTAGAAGCGCAGCTCTATGCCTTGCCGCCGAGCCAACACCAGCTCCCTCTGCGCCACCTGCAGCTCCTCCCCGAGTAGCCCCGGTAACCTCTGCTCCCGTCCGAGCCAATCCAGAGCCATGCTGCTGCGCATGTACTCATCAAGTCCTCGCTGAGAGTAATAGGAAATCACACTCTGAGGGGGGGGAGAGAACATTAGCAATCATCAGTTTGTAGCAGCATATATACTGATGCTTTAACAAAGTTAGCTGAAACCAGGGATGAGATATTATGTTCTTGGCAGGACCTGTAGGCCTACCTGTCGAGAGCACTGCCTTTCCCTCAGAGCCTTCAGTGTCCCGTTCCACTGCAACAACTGGAAAATTGTCATCATCTCCTACACAGGGAAAGAGAGGGGGAGAAAGTGGGTTAGAATGAGAGAGAGAGAGAGAGAGAGAGAGAGAGAGAGAGAGACAGAGAGACCCCATGAGTAATGACTTGAATAACAAACCCAAACATCCAGCTCTGTGTACATAGGTCTGACAAAGATAACATATCATGTGGCTTCTTCTTGAACCCACACCTAAACTGTGAATGATTGGTTTGAAATGTTATTGTAAATCTTTATGCACCAGGTAGGTTTCACCTGATTTATAAAACACTGTCTGGCTAAACAACTGCCATGTGTTAAGAGCTAGTGACAATAGTGTTAAACAGAGAAAGTATATACATTAACTGAAATTGACCTCATAATACAAAGATGGAAAATATGGCACAAACGTTGTCTGGGGTTGAAATCCATGTTGTACCTGCTGGCCTGTTTGCTCTGTTTCCAACTGTGCATTTGTCCTATGCTACTTGTTAACGGTCCTGCACCAAACTATCAAACACTTCCTGCATTGACTGCATGTATAAATGATCTCAAGCACTGACAGCTGCATACCTCATTGTTAATGATGTGTGTGCAGAGATTTTAATGTATGTGTGTGTGAATACATCCCCTTGTCTGTATAGGTAAATGTGTGCACTTAGGGAGGTGTGTGTATTACTTGGAAGCTATTCATCTCTGTGAGCCATGGAATGATAATGAACCCATTTCCTCCTACTAATAACCCTCTGTCTGCAGACATATGCTTATTTATACAAAGGTTGAAATATAAGGTGTTTCATACCATTACTCCCTGCCGCGGTCTAACTGAGAGTGAGATGGAATGGGAATACATTAGCAAAAACATTCTAGAGGGGTAATGATAACAATGGAGGGTGGCATAACCACCCAGTGGTTGTGATTCCTGTTATGTTTGGCTTAATAATTCCTAACTAGGTAAAATGATAATGCATTAATTCAGGGTCTATTAGATATACACTATTTAAGATCCCTTAGCAGACAAGTACCTCTTCACAAAGCCTGAATCCTTTGAAGTAAATAGATCTTTCATACAATTACCACATGATTTATAAGCACAGCTACAAGAACATTTAGCAGAATAGACCTTGGCTTTATGTTTTACCTGAAACTCAAGCATGGTCCTTCCTATGTAGGAGTGGAGCAGCAAACTGTAGGTTCCTATACTGGTGCTTGAATCACAAACATCTTCTATAGAGACCTTTACAGAGACAACAGTGCAGGTCAGCATTCATGTTGAGACTAAATTCTTGCAATAAGGTGCAATACTGTGCGTTTGCACTGGCTCACACTCACAGCACTGTCTGTGGCCGCCTGCTGTAAACTCTGAGTGATGAACTGAGGGTTAATACGTCGACACGGCAGCTCATTCACAAGTGAGTTCATCAGGGCCACGCGAGCTGCATCCCTCCGAGCCTCTGCCTGAGTGTCACACACCTGTGGATGAGGAGATGGTGAACATGAAGGGTTAAAATGTCAAAAGGAGCACAAAAAGAGAGGGAAAGATTTATGAAACATTGTAACTTTAAACAGAAATTTCTGAGTCTGCTGATATGTGTGAGTCGAGGGTTGACTAACTTGAGGCAATAAGTCCTGTCTGTAAATGGGAGCCCACTCTTAGTTAAATTATGATGATTTTACACTTCATTTGAGCTAATCATGGGATCAGAACTTAAATCACCAATGAGATTAGAACATTAGAGGCAGTCACAGATAACCAATCACATGCCTTCTCTGAGCCGGGGGCTGCTGTCTGGGTCACAATGAGCCCATTGAGAGGCATTGTTGGATTTAAACAAAACATCAATTTGAAACAACCTTAAAAGTGTGTGTGGCCGTGTGTTTATTCCCATTGAATGACATTCAAGCGTTGCTAGTGAGCACTTGCCTCTGAATGTGAAAGTTGATGTAATGCAACATGCTTTTGCTCAGAAAAACAAGTTTGTAAGAAAGCGTGATTCTGTGGCTGTTATATTTTACAATTTAGTTGATTTAAGTTGATCTATTCTGTGCGGCAGCAACAAAATGAAGAGAAGCAATTGGAGATTAAACTATGTTTTAGGTGGAACGGTGGATCAGTGGATGGCACTGCTGAGCACTAGGTTCGATCCCCAGTCCGGGCAGGGCCTTTCTGTGTGGAGTTTGCATGTTCTCCCTGTGTTCGGGTGGATTTCTGGTTTCCCCCCACCATAAAGACATGCATGCTAAATAGCTCCTGCCATTTCCCTCAATGTAGGTACTGGCCCCAGGCGCCAGACTACGGCTGTGCATTGTTTCTAATGAGTTAGGATGGGTTCAATGCAGAGGATACATTCCTCGTATGTGTAAATCTACTTGGAAAATAAAAGAAATATATTATTATATTATATAAACCTTTTCAATGGAATTCCATTGCTAGGCAACAGCCTGGCCCCTTGTTAACTTCCTGTCAGTTGATGTCATTCACATACACTGCAACAGGAAATCAACTTGGGGCCATTTAGAATGTTTATGTTTATATCTGTGAAAAGTTCTAGTATTATTACTATGTATGTGAAGTAAATTCAAAACAATAGCCAAACTAGCCATTTACATAGAATAACAAACTAAGTTTGGACATGTGCATATGTACAACTGATGTTAGTGTTTCCACGCTCTCTGCAATTTCACCATCAAGACAGAAACATCAACTGCATCATGTATCTTAAAAATACTAACTTTTAGCTTATTGCTGGTCAAGTATGTGTTCTTCCAACTTCACATTAAGGACAACTGGTGTCTCACTGACACAGTGCAGGCATGTTTGATTAAATACCAAGTGTAGGAATCATGCCATACAGCACAGATGATGATAAACACACACACCTTATAGTTACCAAAGCAGCTTCCTCCAGGCAGGGTGACATAGCAGACGTATGGAGGACCAGGGGACGGTGCAGACTCATACAGCAGCAAGCTCTCTGTCTGGATGGCTACAGAACCATCTGATTCACTGGAGGAACCATTTAACTGACCTGTCTGCCTCTGCTCCCAGAAGTTATGGAGCATGGCCACTACATTCACTGCACACAAATGGACACATTTCATCAATCATGATTAAAGAAAATGTAATATGTAAAATATTTTGATAACTTTCATAAAAGGTTTCTTCTAGTCTCACTATGGGTAAACCTGTGAGAATATGTAAATTTTAACATAAATATACAAGCCGGACCTCTGTAAATCAGCATTCCCACACAGTGTTTATTTAAGCAGAATAAGGAGCTGTAAGTGCCACCCCATAACTTATACAAATCAGCATTTTGTAACCCCTTTTCTGACCCTGAAATAGATTTGAAAGTTTCCTGTGTCCTTCACTGTGTGCTTAACTATGTACTGCATCTCAGTCTATGGCAGCAGGGATAATTTGACTGACACTTGCAGGAATACTTTGAAGGAAATGTAACAAAGTAATGAGAAAATAATTTATTGCTTGCCTGTTTTGTATCATTTACGACAGTGGTTAACACAGTTGTAACAATTGTAGCAATTTGATTCAGATATCTAAAACAAAGATGTGTCTATTTCCTGTTTAATTAAGTTTCTCACAAAGCTTCTCCTGTACTCACAGTCTTTGGGGCTGGTGTCGGTCTCACTCCGTGACAGGTATGACATGATGCTGTCCTCCACTTCACTCATCTTTACTTCCACAGCTGCCTCAAACAAGTCCACTTGTCACATCAAAATGGTCCATCAAAACAGCAAACATGACCCTATAAATGAGCAACCACCACCGCCATCACAGCTCAGGATGGGAACATCATAAGGAATAAGCTCAAAATCTGAAAGACCCTCCACTCTCCCTTTCTCCCCTCCTCCTCCTCTCCTGTGTGAACATCCCACCAGGGTTTCTCTTTTGAAGCAGACCACCTTTGTCACCCTCGCTGCCAATTAGCTCAGAGGGCCTCTCACTCTTTCTATACACACACACACACACACACACACACACACACACACACACACAGAGGTGCCGAGCTGGAATGCTGAGCCCCTCCCTTCGGGCCATGCAGCTGGCTAATCCCTGAACAGAGCTGGACAGTTAAAGACCTCCACAAAATTGCCAAGTTTAACCGCAGATGGCACAATGTACCACATTGAGGAACAGGAAATACACGTTTTTGTCTGTGGAAAGGTATATTACTGGATGCTTCTTTTATATGAAATACCCTCAGTGCCCAGCATGACAATTCTACCAAACATGTAGTGTCTAAAATGTGTGGGGGTGGTATACTTTTGACTTCACACACTAATTTGCGCCCACGGAGGCCAGGGTCTCTGAGCTCCATTCACCCGCTTCAATATGAATGGCCATTGTTCAAGTCTGAATTCACCCGCTCTCTGAAAGCCTCTTACATATAAATGAACCAAATTCTCAGAAAGTTGTGGTTTCTTAGTTCCAAAGTCCTCTGCTTTCTCATCTGTTACATGTCATACATAAATTGAGGCGGGACAGAGCGAAGGGGTATGCGTGTCTATTTCATGCTGAATGTATTGGTGCGTCCTGGAGCATGTTATGTTCCCACATGCTTGTGTCACTCTTTACTTTTTTGATTGGTTGCTGGGAGGGTGGATGTAGCTATCTATTCAAACCACCATAATAGTTGGGAGACCTTTGAACCACAGGAGTTTAGCATAAAACGAAAGCTCTTCATGAACTTGCATTCTGTTTGATTTTTAAATCCACGTTAGTCACTCTGTCAGCAATACACCCAGAATGAACTTGAAACTACAATAATGGCAACACTTACTCAAAAGGTTTCTGTCTTTTGTAGCCATCTTGGAAGTTAATATGCAACTATCTACTTAAAAGAATGTGCTTACTTGACTAGCAAGCATGTTAAGCACAGGTGCATATAATGTCCTGACAGAAACAAATGTTAATTTTACTTATTTCCTAAACCATTCTTTTGATTAAACAGAGAAAAACACACATTTTGAGTAATGTTTAAAATGATTTAATTATCAAACATACAGGTTTATTATAAGCAGGCGATATTTACATTAGACTGGATGTTGATCTTGATAGTTCACTACTGCTGCTGAATACATAGTTTGTTTTCACTCTTCTCTCGTGTATTTTCCATAACAGTATGGCACAGTTGAGTTGTTTTTTCATCAACTATGATGTGTTTACAACTTTTCAGACAGAGCAGAGGAACAATGCAGTATGCATGTTAGCCATATAAAAACAAAATGTTGACATGAATTCTGTCCATCTCTGCAGTCCCATTTATCCCCAGAAAGAGGCGGTCTCCATACTAGATTTGATGTTATCTTGGTTTTCTCTCCTGGATTTGGTCACCAAGTTGGCTTCTCCCTTCTGCAGACGTCTCCTCTGTGCTGTCTTCTGTTGTTTGGTGAGCTGCCTCCGCACTTTCTGACGGACTACCTCCTGCAGCACACAGAAAAACAACAGCAGGTTACTACAGGCGAATGCACGTACTGTCTGCCTCTGCAAGGCAGACATAACAGTATCTTAATGTTGTCTCTGCTATAAAACCCCCGTCACATTCTTTGACAAACTGCAACACAATGTGAAAGCTCTTTAGCAACACCTACAGGACATTTCAGGTTTAGTCAAAACGGTGTACTAGGATTGCTACAATGTCTGGTGAAATGTCCAAACTTCCAAGTGATCACCTCAGTCAGAGTGTTTGTATTGTGTAACGGTACTGTAGTGTCCTTCACTCTCACACTGACCCTTGTATAATACATTAACTGCAGACAGCTGTGTGTCTGTGTTTTACTTACTGGTGGTATGGTAGAGCAGCTCCCTATACTGCCCATTGTACCCTCACTGTCTGTCCTCATCCTCCTGTGTTCTGCCATATGTAGAAGACTGTCTGAGTCTCTGCAGGAGAAAACATAAATCAACTGCTATTGTGGCACATTTTACAGCAAAAAATAAACAACAAAACACAAATTCAGCGTTGTGGTGTAATTTGCATGTTTTTAACCATCCTGCTTAATTTGACACAAGTGATGCTATATTTTAGTCAAATGTCTCTGAAATGTATCGACCATTTCTCAAGATACCAGGCATTTGTATTCACAGACCTAGAATTATCTGTTGACTCTGTACCACAGCTACAGGTGGTTATGTTAACTTTCCATTATGTTTACCTGAAGGGTTTGAACTCTTTGTTGGAGGCGGAAAGGTCTGCCAGCTCTGGACACTCATCCTCTGCCTCATTCAACTCTTCCTCCAAGTCCTTCTCTCCATCACTTCTGCCAGTAGATGTCTCAGTTCCTTTTTGTTCTTCCCCTTTTTCACTCTCATTCTCCTTATCTTGTATGTCTGCATGTGAGTCGCTGACTTTCAGACCTTCCAGTTCCAGCATTGCATGCTTATATTCCTCCATGTCCACACTCTCTTCTTCTTTTTCTACCTCCTCGTCTGTCGTCTCTTCGTCATCACCCTCCTCTTCGTCATCTTCCTCAGGTCCAGCTGGGTGTAGCAACGCAGCATCTCTCTCCAGATCCTTGGTGAAGCCACTAGCTGAGACTTCGACATCTAGAGAATAAGATCGCCTGTAGGAATAAACAGTGAAAACAAATCAGGTTTTTAAATAAATGTAGAAAAGACAATTACCATTGCAAAATATACTTTTTCTTAATGTTGGGACAAATGTTGAACGAAGTACAAGTAAATAAAATCAAGTTGTTCCATTTCACAGAGCAGCCAACATAAGAAGTTTTGGTCATGGTCACTAAAAAAAAAAAAAAGCTTACAGACATCTAAACATAACCCCAACACATTTGTATTGTATTTGAAGGAGTTTTATTGCAACTGAATCATGAATATGAGCAGTTACCTGATATCTTTGAAGGTTGGGAAGACCGCACTCTCGTAATTGTATCGTTTGGCGAAGAAATCTTTGATACATTTGACATCTCTGTCAAAATACCTATAAAACACAGTCAGCAAAAAGGAAATAACACATACATCTTTTTGTTTGTTTGATTAATTTTAGGTTATTTTTCATTTTTATAACAGAGACACCAACCATTCAGCGTTAGGATGTGAGGTGGACACCATTTGAGGGAAGTCAATCATAGTTATGTGGTCCTGGTCGTCCAGCATGAGGTTGAACTCGTTAAAGTCTCCATGAATCAGGCCGTGATTGGCCAGTTTGACTATGAGCTCCATGAACTCATTGTACAGTGCAGGTGGATCCTGCAGCTCATGCACCTGATACCTGGAAGACATCACACAAACAATAAACATAAGTTATATAAGGAACAGAGAGTAGGGAAGTGTGCTATTGCTACTGTATTATATAAAGCAAGAAAGAAGGATGGCTTGTTTACATACAGTGGATATCCATTGATGAACTCCATCACTACAGCATGTCTGTTATAGTCCACAGGTTTGGGAACAGGAAAGCCCCGATCATACAACGCCTGAAAATTAGGAGATGACTCAAAAGATGCACCAGACAAAACTGGATTCCTACTGCCCATCTTATGAACTGCTAAGTGACATTTTTCTTTCTATACCACATAACTTAAATACTTTGTCCGATTTGTTCCATTACCTTCATGTAGGCAAACTCCTTCATGGCAGAAAGGCGAGAGAGGTAGAGCCAGGAAATGTTTTTCCTGTGTTGGTGGTAATCTCTCTTGTTCTTCAGGTTCCTGAAGGAGGTACGACCCAATCTGTGAAGCTTCAGAGCGTACTGCTCGTTGTTTGGGCTCGCAACAATATATATATCTACAGGAAGTGAGCACAAACAAATATTTCTATGAACATTAAAGTTTCTGACCTCGACTAAGCAGCCTGGAAACCTGACAGAGAACAGATGTTATTTACATCAACACGTAGAGAATCATTACACAAACTTCGGTCTTTTGAAACACTACAGTTAAATAGACATCTCAGGATTTCTTCATTATTTGAAACCGTCTGTATGTGTGTATTTCTCTGAGATGAATCTGCATATACTAAACACTTGACTTCGCTGGTGTGAAGCTTATTGTGATATATACTGTACATATCAATGATAACAAACTCGTTTCATGCCATTGATTCTAACCCGAATCACGAATGCCAAATGAAAGGTTTTTTTCTTACCTGACTCTTTGCCCACACCCATCTGGTTGCCAACTGAAATGAGCACCTCTCTGGAACACAAGGTCTTCAGAGCCAAGTAGTCATATCCTCCGTTATTCAACCTGTAACCCTGCACAGCTGAAATCCACATACACATGCAGCATTAGAAGAATAACCTACATGTGCCATCTCTGACAGGACTAGTGAGGTTCTGTAAGCATTCCGGTGTGTTTTCTTACTCTTGTTGCGTTCATAGGCCACAAGTTTGTGTTTGACAAGCTCTCTGAGGATCTTGTTGCAGCCGCCGTGTTTGAGGCTAGCGATGGAGGACAGGAGACTCACTGGGACAATCTCATGGTTCTTCATCCCCATCTCAACCTGTGTGACGGGAAGTCGACATGAAGAAACATTTATAGATCATTAGAATGCTGAAATATATGACAAACCGAGTCCGACCAAAGCTAGCCTAGCACAGGCCAACTAGCTAGCTATATGGCACAAAACAGTTAGCTAGCTAGCTTGCTACTTACCGCTGTGAGGACTCGGAAGTCATCTCGAGATAAGTATCTCAACACCACGACATTCAGCTTCCCCATGTTTTCAACCGGATAACAAACAGTTAGAGAGTGTGTTTAGAATATTATTACTGGTACTTCTTAGGCTCAGTAGTCCCATGAGTAGTCCACATTTTTAGTAAACACACGTGCAAAGCGGAAGTTCGAGGAAAGGAGAAACGTCACTTCAGGTTTACGTTCGACATCATCTTGACGCACCAATACACGGTAAACTATATACTGTCTATGGGTAATACAACACACAAGAGTTTACACAGCATACCTTAACAATGTTTCAGCGTAAATAATAATGAAAATGAAATTGAATAATAAAACAACACATAGCATTAGCATTAAGATCATATAAGCATGGATGTATAAAAAAAGGGGATGTTTACTACCACCTAGTGGTAAAGTGGTGAAATAGAAATCGTGAAGATGACGTCACACTGTTGAATTTACTAGAGGCACATCTTGTAAGGACGCGCTCTGTTTACATGTGGTCAAGGAAAATGTGTATATTTCTATTTTAACCTGTTTTCCAACTTCAAAAATATTTCTGTAGCTGTATCAACGCCAGCAATTTATTAGGCTTACATATTTTGCACCTGTGAGCACTGAGTAGCTCTTCCATTTCACTTGTGCATTGCATTATGGCACAACATTAGGTTACTGACTTTTTGAGTAGACTTAATTTAGCAACTTTTTCAGTGTCAAAACATTCTTAACATTATTGTGTAACATGGAACTGAGATACAGCTGCAAATATTAAAGCCCCTACCCAGTGTACACCCACACAGGTGTTGTCACTTATACACACAACCGGCACATACGGGTACTTCGCTAAAACTCAAGGCCGCGCACCCTTTTAGGGATAGAAAACAGACGATCTCATAGAAGTTGATACAATTTGATGTGTGTTTGGATCATAATTTTGACAAATGTGTGTGGATTTTTTTTTGGTAAACAGATGGTCTGTTTTATACACGTCTAATGTTTATTGTATAACCTTGCCTGAACCTGAGCATTCACGATACATTAATAAACTATGGTTGCCGTCATGTCCCGTCTTCCCCTGTATCAGTAGATCAATGACCCAACACGGTGGCCGCATACTGCTAAATGTAGAAATACACATCTGATTAAATCACTATTGTTAGGCTGAGTGTCGTCTGTAATTAATCAACCTGTTATTAATAACCAACTGTTGGATCTATAAGCTGAGATTTAGTTGGAGATAACAGTCTGATACTGCTAAACTGTTAGCAGCTTCCCACTAAAGCTAGCGTTAGCTATCCATCAGTAGTAGGCTAACTGTCACCAGCATCGTTTACCACACTGACTGACAATATTCACGTTTCTTATGAGCCTCATAGCTATATCAGAGTCAAAGTCTCGATTAACCCACTACACAACAGCTGTTCTCTCCTGATGTGAAATAGCGTGATTCTTCCCTCTCATAGGGAGCCTCGGTGATGCTGGTCTGGTCTATAGCCTGGAGCCAAAGCCCATCTATCAGGATCTATTTTACGACATGGCAAGAGGACAAATCGAAGACCGGGGTTTTTGGATGTATTGTTGGTGCAACAAACTACTCAGCAACCTTTCGGCATAATTATTAATTCAAAACGGTTTGTTTAAAGTAAAAGTTTGGAGCAATTTATATTTCCTCTGTCATTACGCTGTTGTCGTCTATGGGGAACGCGGGGTTGTTTTATGAATCTGTCGTGAATCTGTTCAGAGACATTCTATGACGTAGGGTTGGGTACCGAAACGCGGTGCATAGGGCACCGGTTCCGACCTAAACGGTGGTAACGAGACCGAATAAGAACGAAAATTTCGGTGCCTTATTTCGGTACCTGACTTTACACTACACTCAACAGCAGGTAACGTTAGCCTACCTTTAGCTAGCAGCTGGATTAAAGACGGTTAAAATGCTGACAGCTACGTTAAACAGTGTAAAGTGTGACTGTATTTCAACACCGGGACCATAGAGTCTGCTCTGCGCATAGACTGTATATAAGAATGGACCAACAGATCCCGTTGCTCTGGATGGAGACCAGTGAGGGCCTTTAGAAGCACTTTTCCGGTGAGCGCTGAGCGTTACTGCGCAGCCTCCAACTGAGAGAAACAACATAAATGTAAATGTTATTGGTGACACTTGTTTTTTTCTACTATGACACGTCAAAAATGTCTTCTGTGAAAAAAGGCTTATGGATGCCAATGAGTTGTGGAGTGTATAGGATACACATATTTGGAGGTGTGGACTGGATGTTTTGAGTGTGTTCTAAAATTGTTATTTGTTGCGAATGTGTTTGGTATTATTTATATGGATGGTTGGTTAATCTATTGACTTTTGTGTAGTTATATTGTGTTTTGTAGTCATTATAGATCAGCAGTGCTGTGACTCCAGGAGAAGTTTCCCCTCAGGGACAATAAAGTATCTCATATGGTATCAAAATGAAAGAAATAGTGATGCTACAGGAAACACTGCATAAACCCAGTCAAATGTGAAGGTCAGGTGTGTGTGTGTGTGCGTGCTGCATGCGTGTGTGTGTTTGTATGTGTGTGTTTGTAAGAGAAAAGGTGTTAAACAGAGATTTACCAACGGTTGCCATAGCAGCTGGATTTTGTGCATTCCATGGGCAGGTAGGTTCTGAACAGTGTGTGTGTGTGTGTGTGTGTGTGTGTGTGTGTGTGTGCGTGCGTGTGTGAGTAGGCATACATGGTTTACGAAACCAATTTTCAGGTTTACTCACCAGCATTACAAGACCAATCGGGTTAAGGAACCAATTTTGATGGTCTCGTAAACATAAAACTTTATAATGTTATAATTATTGAATATTAATTGTATAAGTCATTATGAATATATGTGTGATTACATAGGTCCTAGTGTTATCAGTTAATATAGTTGTTCTACTTTTATGGCCCACCCCCTGCCTTTCTGACGTTCATACATATTGGTCTCACAAGGCAGGATGGGTTTGTAAGACCAAGACGTGTGTGTCCAACAGCGACACCACAGGCTGCAAGAGGCATTGCAAGTTATACACATTTCCGCGAAAATATACACAATGACGCGCCAATTTTACACACAAGGCGGGAACTTCGGCGGGCTTGCAGTGTGGACCAGCCGGGACCAGCGAGTGGGATGAACTTCGAAAAGTAAGACTTTCATATTTTATATTTTATACATATATGACTATTATTTTTCTTATTGCTGCTCTTATATTCTATCTTATCTTATCTTATTGCCAGCATTTAATGTTCATGCTGGTTGTTAGCTAACAGATTAAACTACACACTGTACAAATGCTTATTTTGTTTTTTTATTTCATAAAATGTGTGTAAGCTTTCACTGGATCCTCTGTCAGCTAGCTAAACAGCGGCAGCTTCTGAAAGAGTATAATCCATTTTGGTTAGTGATGAAGAGACTGACGGTGTTATAGCAATATCAGGGATTGTCCTGCTTAGAAATATCTTTGCAGCTTATGTCTGTGTCTCTGTGTGAACGCGGATTTTTTTTTACCGTCAAAGGAAAATAATAAGCGTTAACATGATTGAGACAGAAATAGCGCTTCAAATCCTGTCTGTGTTTTTAAGCCGTTTAATAAGACGATCTTGAACGCAACGTTTGACTTCCAGTAGTTCCCTCTCCTGGCCTGAACACACTCCGCTGTGAAGCTAGGTTTGTGGGAGGGGGGCAATTTGTTTTTGTTTTTTTAAACAAACGCATTGTCCATTTTGTGTCATGTAAGAACGTGTCTCCCGTTGTTTGCATCACGTCTGTTACAGCCGGACCGAAGCTCGTGTGTAAACGGCTTTAGCACTGCAGCTAGCTGGTAAGCTAATTCTGTCATCACAGTTACTCTCAGTCAGGTTTTCAACGAAGCAATTAGCTAGCTTTTTGTTGCGGTTTGGCTGCTGACTTTCGGACGCTTTGTTGTAGATGGCTTTCATTTGAGGGGTAGGTTGTGTTGTTTGCATAAAATATAGTTGCTATTGCTTATTGTTGTTGGTGAGTAGGAGTCTTGTCCGTGTCGATCGTTGTGGTTTCCTTAGTCGGACTAGCATGCCTGGCCGGCGTCCCTGCTTCTGCTTCCTCCCCGCCCTCCTGGCTTCACGCGGCCGACAACAATTCCTGCTACAACTGAATTCCCACGGGACTGGGACACTTAGCGATACTACAGCTAGCCGTCTAAAACACTATTTTACTGTACAGGACCCAAACATAATTTGGTCCGTTTCCATGTAGCATAGTCACTAATATGGTCAGAACCACTACAGTGCTCATTTACCTATTTTTGAGGGGGAAATAAAATAAAAATTTTCGCGTTGTGAAGGCTTTAATGGTCTTCTGGAAGACATCCACCAGACCAGCGGGCGCTCGTTGGATTGTTGTCGGCCGCGTGAAGCCAGGAGGGCGGGGAGGAAGCAGAAGCAGGGACGCCGGCTGGGCATGCTAGTCCGGCTAAGGAAACCACAACGATATACACGGACAAGACTCATCAACGCCAGATGGATTGCACACTAAATGGATATTTATGTTACAAATACACACAGGACTGCAGCGTGATGATTATTACGGAGCCTGGCTGAACACACTCACTCATCCCAGACGGCAGCTAGCAGCTAACAGGGTATGTGCATTTCAACAATGGCTAAGTTGCTAAACGCATCTTGTCACGTAAGGGACCTGTTTATGTTGCACAGACATTTTAATAGCATTTTGAGTCTGTTAAGAGGCACAAAGGCACTCTTTAGCTTATGCCCCCATAACTGCCGTTTTAGCTAACGGGAGCTCTGGGCATTAGCTACAGAAGTTCCATGTTGCTAGCACTAATTCGGCTCGTGGTTTTTGCTATAGACAGTACTCAAAAAAGTATAGCTAATAACTAATTCAGATCAGCTGCTCTGGAACTGATACTCAGAGTTCAGGTTTAGACTCTTGTTGAAGTTTGTCTAGTTTGTTGAACCTCCTGTCTGGAATATCCCTCTGGTCTAAGATTGAAGCAAATGTCAACATTGCTTTTCCCTTAACTGCCTGATGGAAGCTGGAAGCAAACTTCAGCATCGTCTAGCTTAAGCTGTGTCGGTGCCTAGCATAATTACCTTTTTAGGCCACAGCTAAAATGAGTTCTAATAATGCTGTATATTTGTAAGGACTGACTTGACATGATATTTTGCAGTGAGGCGAGGCAGACTAGACCCCATTTGTGATGCACAACATCACATAAGACTGAAGAAGGAGAAAGCGTTGTGTGTCTGGAGATACATCGGCCCCATCAAAGGTAAGTTTTTGCTTTAAAGCCCATGTTGCAGGGTTTATTTTCTAATGAATTTGCGCAATTTGCTTGTTGGTAATAAACATTTAAACTGTTACCCAACAACATAAAATACAATAGATATCACAAAACGGAATAAAATACGAAAAGGTAGTGTCGGTACACGATCCGTTCTGCCTGCACGATCCGTTCTGCACATGCGCAAAATGTTCGCGCATGCGCGGTTGTACAAGGATTTACGACACTGCACGATCTGTTCCACGCTTCCGGTCGACAGCCAAGCTAACGTTAGTTTAGCTAACAGCTAATTCGGCTAACTGCTAGCTGAGACAGCATGTAATAACTTTAAAAGACCCTCAAAATAAAACTTGAAAATAAACGTTGACATATATAACAACCACCTAACATATATAACAGCTGTTACGTCAGTTCTACTTTACTTGTGCTCATTTAAAATACAATCACTCAATACTTGTCTTTATTGTTATTACTGTGAAGTCTTAATTTAGCTGTAGCCTGCTTTTCCCATTACGTTTGAGTTAACGTTATTTTAGACTGAATCTAGCTGTCAGCTAGCGGTTAGCCGAATTAGCTGTTAGCTAAACTAACGTTAGCTTCCCGGTGGAGGCTAGCCATAGGCTAGCGTGGAACAGATCGTGCAGGTCGTATGGATACGTAAAACAGTATTATCTTGCGCATGTGCAGAACGGATCGTGCAGGCAGAACGGATCGTGTACCGACAGGTAGTACTATTTTACAGCGGTTTGCAATGATTCTCTTTTCCCCCACAATGCACTGCATTACGTCACGTTGGGGAGACGACACAAAAGCCCCGTCTCTGTTCACTGTCTGTGGTCTCGTTCCGTGCCACTGGTCTCTGTTCACTGTCTATGGGCTCGTCTGTGCCACTTGTGTTGCAAAATATGGCTTTTGGTCTCGACCGAGTCCATGTGGTTTTATTACGTGTATAATAATATTGGAGGGAAAGTGAAACACAGCTTGGACGGGGATGCTGTTCGGCTTTTCACAAGTTTAGACAGCTAGCTACGCTAACGTTAGCGCAACAGAGTTAGCCTAGACTTCTAGCTAGGTAAATATTACGACTGCCTTCTGAGTTTCCTATATCTGCATCCACGTTGTCAACATAAGACATGTTGTGTTAGTGCTCCTTTTGTACCATAATGTTATTGAATGAAATGTTAAGCTTCGCTCCTACAAGATGGGTGGGTTTTTATTACGTTACATGCAAAGCTAACTGGCTATAGTTAGCCTGTATGTATGCTAGCGGAATTAGCTAACGTTGCGTAACCAGCCAGCAACTTCGGCAATCGGCAGTAGTTTCGGTGAGCTAACCACGACAGTATTGTCGCCCACAATCAACCTCTGCTGCTAAAAGCAGTCAACCTGCAGTGATGTTTGAAATGGAGACACGTGGATGTGTTAGCTGTCGTGGTTAGGTCTGTCACGATAACAAATTTTGCTGGATGATAAATTGTCCCAGAAATTATTGCGATAAACGATAATATTGTCGTTCTGACACCATTTTCATCTAATATAATGATAATGACATAATGCAGGTACACCTTTTCAAAGATCAATAAACTTTTATTTCTAAAGAATATTTAACACTGGAACTGGAAGACATTTTAAATATCCACAATATGTCTTTGATCTCCTTTAGTCGTCTTTCACGCTGTTGTACAGTTGTGGAATTGCCGTTTGTGACCCGTATGTTCTCCCAGGTAATTCATACTGGCTGTCAAATGTTTGCAGCATTAGTCGAGTGTTTGTGATAGAGTACAGACTCTGTACTGCATTTAACAATTATTTATTAAACACTAAATATTAAATAATACATTATATCTATCTATTTCTATGTGACTATCTGCCACATTGCGAGTAAATGTTTGTACCAAAATAGTTCTGTTTTTTAGTCTTCATTTTGGCGAAGGTGCAGCTATACTTTCTTCTGCTCCTCTGCAGTCTGCAGGTCGGAGCTTTGCGGGGGGGGGGCGACGCACGCACGCACGCACGCACGCACGCACACGCGTGCGCGCACAAACCGACACCAGCCACCACGTCACTTCTGTTTACTGATAGCTAGCGTTTACCTTAGGCTAATTTATTAGCTAGTAAGTGGCGATTTTTGACAAGCAGGTAACGGAGTCTCAGTTCACCGTCCGGGAGCCTCTGACACACTGACAGCTGTAGGCTTGTACCGGTTAATGTTCTGTGCATTGTCGGACACATACAGCAACTTTCCTGAAACCGCTTGCAAGACTGACAAGTCCACAGTGGCGTTTATGTCCGAGCCTGTCTCCACCGCCTCCACCTGCAGGTTGTCAACTGTGTGGTTTGGAATGAAAGGGAGAAAACCGGACGCCGAGTAACAAGGGGGATATCGCTCATATGCGTCTTCTTTTTTTTGATAGCGCCTTAACGGCAAAGTGCTGCGGAAAACCCAGCTCCAACTACTCGCATTTTCTGTCTCTCTCTCTCTCTCTCCGCCAGGAGTCCCGCCTCCACACAAAGACCATGCGACTCACAAGAGGGTTCACTCCTCGATACGCTAAGGAACCGAGAGTGGTCCTCCAGTCTCTTTGGTAGAGAGAGAGAGAGAGAGAGAGAGCGAGACAGACAAGGAAAACAAACAAGCATGCAAATGGAAATTATCGCGGCCGGAAAAATTATCGAGCTAATTTTTTTTATCGTGCGATTAATTGATTTATTGACTATCGTGACAGGCCTAGTCGTGGTTAGCTCGCCGAAACTACTGCCGAAGTTGCTGACTGGCTACGCAACGTTAGCTAATTCCACTAGCATACGTACAGGCTAACTATAGACAGTTAACTTTGTGTGTAATGTAACAAAAACCCACCCATCTCGTAGAAGCGAAGCTTAACATGTCATTCAATAAAATGATGGTACAAAAGGAGCACTAACGCCACATGTCTTATGTTGAAAAAGTGGACGCAGATATAGGAAACTCCGATGGCAGTCGTAATATTTACCTAGCCGTGAAGGCTAACGCTGTTGCGCTAAGTTGATGCTTGCCATCCAAGTAATGAATAAACACTAGGCAAATATATTGCATAAAAAAACAATAATACCAACAATGACAAAAACTGGCCTTTAACACTATTTGGAGACATTTTTAACAATGATATACATATGTTGAGTGCTTTATGTACCCATTAATCAACAGTGGTGGTTAACCTGCCACATGGGCTTTAAACCCTGTGTGTACTTGCGTACTGTAAGTGCTTGATTTGAGATTCGGTGATGTCTGATGTTTTGTGTCTCAAAGCCCCCAAATCACAATAAGATGTGATCTTATTAATTTCCTTTTTTTCAGTTTTTGGTCAGTTTTTGGTCAGTTTTAGTAGTTTTTGGTCAATTGTGGTCATGTTTTGCACACAGCAGCCGTGTCTTCCACAGTCTTGCTCAAAGAGGTTTGTCAGTACACTGTGTCAGTGTAGATTCAAACACAGGAAGTGCTTTAAAATGACCTGAAACAATGCTAAATACTGCTTCTGTATATGACTAAGATTCAGTATAGTGTGTGTGTTCTTTGTGTTTGCATGATCATGGTGTTTGAGACCAGTGTTTGGCATATGAGGACAACAGTGAGACAGTGTGAACTAATACTTTAGTACAAAGACTTGTGTGTGTTTGTGTGTGGCCCAGTAATGGTTTATAAGGACAGCGTGAAGCATACAGGGTCATACAGTAAAATACAGTATGTCACATCACCGTTTTGCATGATTTTAAATATTGGCTTATGACAAAGCAGTTTTAGGATCAAATTTCACAATGTTTTCATCTAGTTATGCCTTTTTTCATCAAGGAAAAACAGTAAATATTGTGAATGTGTACAGTAATGTTGAGATGATATTTGAGTGAGTTGGCAGATCTTATGAATTTCACCTTCTTTCCTCATGATTGTAATTTTTTATCATAATTTCAATTTTCATTTAATAATTTCACTTTTTTATTACGCTCGTTTTCATTAAATGTTATTTATTTATTTATAGGAAGAGGTGTGTTGGCATTGGAGCCAATTCGTAAAGGCTCCCATATCACAATAAGCTTGAATTTTGTTAATTTCCTTTTTCTTTTTCAGTTTTTGGTCAGTTTTAGGTCAGTTTTTGGTCCGTTTTAGGTCAGTTTTTTGTCCGTTTTAGGTCAGTTTTTGGTCAGTTTTAGTAGTTTTTGGTCAGTTTTAGTAGTTTTTGGTCAATTGTGGTCATGTTTTGCACACAGCAGCCGTGTCTCCCACAGTCTTGCTCAAAGAGGTTTGTCAGTACACTGTGTCAGTGTAGATTCAAACACAGGAAGTGCTTTAAAATGACCTGAAACAATGCTAAATACTAGGGATGTCCCGATCAGGTTTTTTTGCCCTCGAGTCCAAGTCAGAGTCATTTGATTTTGAGTATATACAGATACCGAGTCCAGATTCAATACTTCTATAATAATTCAACTTCATAATACCTCCAGACCTCAGACATACTCGTGCTTTCCGCTTCGAGCTGCGTTTCGTGTTCTACTTTGCCGGCATTTAACCAATAGCATCTCTGCAACAAAGTGATGTCATGCCGCACGCGTTGCTGTTTCTGTGTGGAGTCAAAAGGGTCTAACTCTGTGCCACCGCATAACTATAGATGTGTTAAAAAATAATGTGAATATATATACATATATATCCCAGTCCTGATCGGGAGGTAACGTCCGATTCCGATCGAGTCTGAAACCACGTGATCGGGCCCGATTTCCGATCACGTGATCGGATCTGGACATCCCTACTAGATACTGCTGCTGTATATGACTAAGATTCAGTATAGTATGTGTGTTCTTTGTGTTTGCATGATCATGGTGTTTGAGACCAGTGTTTGGCATATGAGGACAACAGTGAGACAGTGTGAACTAATACTTTAGTACAAAGACTTGTGTGTGTTTGTGTGTGGCCCAGTAATGGTTTATAAGGACAGCGTGAAGCATACAGGGTCATACAGTAAAATACAGTATGTCACATCACCGTTTTGCATGATTTTAAATATTGGCTTATGACAAAGCAGTTTTAGGATCAAATTTCACAATGTTTTCATCTAGTTATGCCTTTTTTCATCAAGGAAAAACAGTAAATATTGTGAATGTGTACAGTAATGTTGATGATATTTGAGTGAGTTGGCAGATCTTATGAATTTCACCTTCTTTCCTCATGATTGTAATTTTTTTTATCAGAATTTCAGTTTTTCATCTAATAATTTCACTTTTTTATTACGCTCGTTTTCATTAACTGTTATTTATTTATTTATAGGAAGAGGTGTGTTGGCATTGGAGCCAATTTGTAAAGGCTCTCATATCACAATAAGCTTGAATTTTATTAATTTCCTTTTTTTTTTCAGTTTTTGGTCAGTTTTAGTAGTTTTTGGTCAATTGTGGTCATGTTTTGCACACAGCAGCCGTGTCTTCCACAGTCTTGCTCAAAGAGGTTTGTCAGTACACTGTGTCAGTGTAGATTCAAACACAGGAAGTGCTTTAAAATGACCTGAAACAATGCTAAATACTGCTTCTGTACATGACTAAGATTCAGTATAGTGTGTGTGTTCTTTGTGTTTGCATGATCATGGTGTTTGAGACCAGTGTTTGGCATATGAGGACAACAGTGAGACAGTGTGAACTAATACTTTAGTACAAAGACTTGTGTGTGTTTGTGTGTGGCCCAGTAATGGTTTATAAGGACAGAGTGAAGCATACAGGGTCATACAGTAAAATACAGTATGTCACATCACTGTTGTGCATGATTTTAAATATTGGCTTATGACAAAGCAGTTTTAGGATCAAATTTCACAATGTTTTCATCTAGTTATGCCTTTTTTCATCAAGGAAAAACAGTAAATATTGTGAATGTGTACAGTAATGTTGATGATATTTGAGTGAGTTGGCAGATTTTATGAATTTCACCTTCTTTCCTCATGATTGTAATTTTTTATCATAATTTCAATTTTCATTTAATAATTTCACTTTTTTATTACGCTCGTTTTCATTAAATGTTATTTATTTATAGGAAGAGGTGTGTTGGCATTGGAGCCAATTCGTAAAGGCTCCCATATCACAATAAGCTTGAATTTTATTAATTTCCTTTTTTTTTTCAGTTTTTGGTCAGTTTTAGTAGTTTTTGGTCAATTGTGGTCATGTTTTGCACACAGCAGCCGTGTCTCCCACAGTCTTGCTCAAAGAGGTTTGTCAGTACACTGTGTCAGTGTAGATTCAAACACAGGAAGTGCTTTAAAATGACCTGAAACAATGCTAAATACTAGGGATGTCCCGATCAGGTTTTTTTGCCCTCGAGTCCAAGTCAGAGTCATTTGATTTTGAGTATATACCGATACCGAGTCCCGATCCAATACTTCTATAATAATTCAACTTCATAATACCTCCAGACCTCAGACATACTCGTGCTTTCCGCTTCGAGCTGCGTTTCGTGTTCTACTTTGCCGGCATTTAACCAATAGCATCTCTGCAACAAAGTGATGTCATGCTGCACGCGTTGCTGTTTCTGTGTGGAGTCAAAAGGGTCTAACTCTGTGCCACCGCATAACTATAGATGTGTTAAAAAATAATGTGAATATATATACATATATATCCCAGTCCTGATCGGGAGGTAACGTCCGATTCCGATCGAGTCTGAAACCACGTGATCGGGCCCGATTTCCGATCACGTGATCGGATCTGGACATCCCTACTAGATACTGCTGCTGTATATGACTAAGATTCAGTATAGTATGTGTGTTCTTTGTGTTTGCATGATCATGGTGTTTGAGACCAGTGTTTGGCATATGAGGACAACAGTGAGACAGTGTGAACTAATACTTTAGTACAAAGACTTGTGTGTGTTTGTGTGTGGCCCAGTAATGGTTTATAAGGACAGAGTTAAGCATACAAGGTCATACAGTAAAATACAGTATGTCACATCACCGTTTTGCATGATTTTAAATATTGGCTTATGACAAAGCAGTTTTAGGATCAAATTTCACAATGTTTTCATCTAGTTATGCCTTTTTTCATCAAGGAAAAACAGTAAATATTGTGAATGTGTACAGTAATGTTGAGATGATATTTGAGTGAGTTGGCAGATCTTATGAATTTCACCTTCTTTCCTCATGATTGTAATTTTTTATCATAATTTAAATTTTCATTTAATAATTTCACTTTTTTATTACGCTCGTTTTCATTAACTGTTATTTATTTATTCATAGGAAGAGGTGTGTTGGCATTGGAGCCAATTCGTAAAGGCTCATTCATTTTGGAGTACAGAGGAGTTTTGAAAAAGACTGAGAAAACTGCAGCATGGAATGAGTATACATACATCTTCAAACATAAAGGAACGGAATATTGGTGAGTAAGCTGAATTGTAGGATTTTATTCTTGATCAATAGCCAAACCACACATGACCCGTGTTTCCACTATGGGGCCGAATAGTGGCACTACGATGACCGGGACGTCGCAGATGGTCCCCACTGACATGCCAGTTAAGAGGGCCGAGTGAGGGGAAGTTCTTGTCAAGTTCCTGTCCCACTCCCCTTATCGCGTGGTAAGGGGCGAGAGTTTTGATGTCCGCGTAATCGTAATAGACAGCTTTTTGTAGTGCTACTTTGTCGTTGCCCTACTTGTCGAACATATTTTGTTTTTAACTGTGTACTAGGCTAATGCTCCTCTTCTGCTAGGTTTTAAAAATGCCGCTTGATTTGGCGCTTTCTGATAACGTCACATCCTGCTCTGTTTTCACCCAATCAGCGAGTAAACCTTAAGCCCCACCTGGGAGCTTTTCGGGGCCGATCTGAGTACCTACTCCGAGGCAGGAGATGCCCCTGAGGGGGAAGGCCCTATAATAGAGGACACAGCCCCAGCCCCGTATTTTGGCCCGGTTGGCCCCGTAGTGGAAACGGCCCTATGCCCTATGAAATTTCTGGGTGATAGAAATGCTTGCCAAATTCTGGACCACAATTTTGTTAACATTTTTAGTAACTCATTCTTGTAACTCCTGTAGCATTGATGCTTCAAGTGAAGATGGGACACTTGGCAGACTCGCGAATGATGCTGAAAAGCCGAATGCGAAAATGAAAAAAATAGAGGTACCCAGTCTGTGTTTGTTTGCCATCGTTGACATTGAGGAAGGGCAAGAAATAACCTATGACTACGGAGGAGAAAACCTGCCATGGCGTTCTTGCCAAAGGCATCAAATATCCAAGGTAGAGTACATTTGACCAATTAAATCTATTTAAAAAAAAAAAAAAGAATAGTATATAATAAGAAGACTGCAGCATCGCATAAGATATTTCTCTCTGTCTCCTTTCTGTCCTCTGTCCGTCCTCTCTGTCTCCTCTCTCTGATAGGGATATAATATATATAATTTCTTGCGGGCCGGATATAATGGAAACGCGGAAGTTTGATATATCAGCTCAATGTCAAATTCAGTATTTCAGCAGCAGATGTTCTACATTGAAATAACTGTCATGTCTCCCTCTTTCATTCTCCTCTGGTTCCCCCGTTTTTGCCTCTCCATCAGCCTATGGCTCCAACTACAGTCGAGAAACTTGTTCTCCACACACCAGTCGTCTCTCCATCTACAGGCCACACACCAGTCGTCTCTCCATCTACAGGCCACACACCAGTTGTCTCTCCATCTACAGGCCACACACCAGTCGTCTCTCCATCTACAGGCCCGCACCATTCCTCTCCTCCACAGTGCTCCCTGAAGAGGTTTGTCAGTACATTTGTTGGTGTAGCTTTAAATGCAGAAAGTGTTTTAACATGACCTGAAACGTGGCCATGAACTATTATTTTACAGAAAAGTGAAGAAATCAGATATTAAGCTGTTCAAAATAATAGCAGTGTGGGGTTCAATGAATGAGGCTATTGATTCTGTGAAAAAAACAGGTGGCCCACATTGCAGGATGAAGGCAGCAGATGTTGTACATGCTAGTTATAGTGCATTTCTGGAGAAAAGCCCAGAAGGGTATCAAACTTCTACAGTAGTACAAATATGGTCTGTACTCATAAAACGAGGCATTGGAAAGTTTGTAAGTACACCAGGAGTTTATTAAAATAACACTTACCTGATGGTTTCTACTCTGCTGCTACTGCTGTAAACATTGTCGAAATCTCGCGCGATGCACTGAGGAAAAATAACTAGTGGTCTACTAGCAACACCGGGTGATTCCATGAGATTTCGACGATGTTTACAGCCATAGCAGTAGCAGCACAGTAGAGGCTGGGGTTTGGCGAGCTTCATCCCGAGACCCGAGCGAGGTGGCCAGGCACTGCCACACACCACAGATCCATCCCAGCGATGCTGTCTACCTGCTGTTCACGCTGTTGTGCAGCATCACAAGGAGGATCCATGGTGTTGAGTGGATGTGCCTGGCCACCTCGCTCGGGTCTCTGTATGGAATGTGCCAAATTCCTCCAGTTTTCCCAGGCAGCAGCACTGACGAGCTGTACATGTATGTCTTTGTAGGTTACAACATTAATGCTAACCTTAGTATTTTGTTGTTTTAACAGTTTGCACCACTGTCTGGCATACATACTGCTTTCACTCCAAAGACAAAAGACTTTGGTAAGTAGTTATTTTGGTAACCCTTTACTGGAAGCAGTATCCATAAGGTTTTCATGCCACCTACACCTACATAAGCACTAAGAACTGGCATAAACAGATATTTATTGAAATGCTTTTCCAAAAGGTTTAAAGTGTTAGTTCAAATAGTGTATTGTGTGTCATGGGTAATAGATTTGGTGTTAACAGTGAAGGTAACAAAATTCATTCTCAAATTGATGTCACCAAAATAATTCTTTGACTGCGGTCATGGTAAAAGTTAATACCTGTGGCATATACGTTAATTAGGGACTCTCACAGATACTGATACCTCTATTTTGATTTTAAAACAAAACACAAATTAAATTTGAAATGGTATGAACTTTGAACACATCAGAAAGGTGAAAAGTCCTAGCAGTCCACTACACCAAACATGTAATGGCAGCATCAGCAGTGACTTGTCATTATGTGTTAAGCACAATGTTTCCAAAACTTTTTTATAGGAGTTATAGGATCAAATTTCACAAGGTTTTAATCATTGAGCAAAACGTAAATATTGTGAGTCTGCTCAGTAGAAGTTCTAGCCAAATATGTTCAGATAATATTTGATGTGTGTGAGTTGGTAGATCTTATGAATCACAGCTTTGAAGCCTGAGTGTTACCTGTTGAAGTGTTACATACCAACAGTGAATCAGTGATGTTCAGTTTCTGGAAATTATAGTCATTGTCTCGTATCATCAAATTCAGTATTTCAGCAGCAGATGTTCTACATTGAAATAACTGCCATGTCTCCCTCTTTCATTCTCCTCTGGTTCTCCCTTTTTGCCTCTCCATCAGTCTGTGTCTCCAACTAGAAAAAACTGTTCTCCACACACCAGTCGTCTCTCCATCTACAAGTCACACGCCATTCCTCTCCTCCACAGTGCTCCCTGAAGAGGTTTGTCAGTACATTTGTTGGTGTAGCTTCAAACACAGGAAATGCTTTAACCTGACCTGAAATGATGCTCATTTTCTGCTTCTGTATATAGGGCTGGGCATCGTTTAAAATCTTTCGATCCGGTGCCAATTTCGATACCTCAGTTTTGATACCGGTTCCTAACGATACTTTTTTCGATACCATATTTTTTAAAATCTATTTCAACATCAACAAAATCCATTAAACACAAAACTTTTATTTTCTACCTTAATTGTGACTCAAAACAGTTATCAAAATTAAAAACATTCTGGTAACACTGCTCACTCAGAGTAACTAATAAAACTGGTTGTGCTTTTGGATCGGGGTGCACCATTCAGATACTCAGGATTGGTATCAATCCGAACTTTAAAAATTAACAAAAAAGGAGAAACCTTTTTGCCACAACATGAACATATTATAAATAATAAATAAACAAATGACATTGTGTACAGGCTAATATAGAACTAACTAAAATGCAAAGGAATGTAAACAACAAAGACTTTTTATGTCAAACTGCATTATGACACAAACCTTTTAACAATAAACCTGGTGACTGCCCTGTTGTCAACATTGAACTAATGAAGAACTAACTTAAGTGCAAAGGAATGGAATTGAATTGCCTTGTTGCTGAAAGGTGCTGTAGAAATAAAGTTGCCTTGCCTTACAACCTCAACCTGTCAGTCAGTCATCAGGGCACAGAAACCACCGTTGTGCCTGCTTGTCTCAGAGGAAGTGTAAAACAACAGCACAGCAACCGCTTTCGGCTCGCAATTAATATATCACAGCAAACGCTGTCTGCGTGAAGTTTTGAAAAACTGTAACCACACTTGAAACTGCTTTATCGGCATTGCCGTGACTCACTGTGACTTCAACAAAACTGCAGAGCTGACGTAGTTTGCACCTGTGTGTGTCGGTCGGAGCTCCGCTCTCTGTCAGTATACAGAGAGGACAGATAAGCTTGCGCGTACGCGCTCAGACGCTTTTGGAACCGAAATTTGGCAACGAAAGAAAAATAATTTTTCGATACACATAGGATCGATTTTTTTCGGTGCCATAAAAGTATCGACGTTCGGTGCCCAGCCATATCTGTATATGACTTATGATTTGGTATGGTCCTATAACCCTTGTGTGTTTTGTGTGTATGCCTGCTCATAGTGTTTGAGGCCATTGTTTGATATATGAGGACAGTAGTGAGAAGCAACACTTTAGAACAAAGCGTGTCTGTGTTTGTGTTACGGCTGTTCGATAAATTGATTATACATCGTAATTCAATTTTTTTTAGTTATGATGATGTTGACAAAATGAAATTGCTAAATCGAGATTTTCTCTTCAACTACTTGAGCAACCGCTTAATTACTTCAGCGACTGACCCCCGCTAACATATCTACCGGCTTGTTTACACTTGACTTCAATTCATTGTTATTAAATTGAACGTCGTCATACTTTTACTTATGTACTGCTGTTTAACACAAGGTGGACAACACGGCTCCATCTGCTCCGCTAACGTCTCCCCCCTCCTACTCATAGTTGTAGTATGTTTACAACCGCAACTATCTATCTATCTCATCTAAAATAACAGGAGAGGAGAGGTGTGGAGTTTGACACTCTCTGACATGTTACAATATGTTACTGCAACCTCATAACAGTGTCTTCCTGTCTGGAAACAACATTTCAAAATAAAAGCCAGCGAACAAACAGAAAAAAAAATTAAAGTGAACCAGCAGAGTATGAGCATAATTAATTAGCTGTGTGCTCAGCAGTTAAAATCACTGCTATAGTCCACACGGGGGCATTTCTACAAGATTCGTGGTCCCTAGACTGCTGCCACTTCCACACTCAGTATTTTGACCGCTTTGAGCAACTTATGTGACATCATTTCTTTGTCTTTTGTTGTTAAAATGATGATAAAAATAATCAAAATTTATTTTTTTAACTATTTTTAGGCCACATCAAACAGTCCTAGTTTGTGTGTGTATGTGTGCGCGTGCGCGCTCAGTAGTGGTTTATAAAAGCACAATGAGAAGCATATGAGGTCCAGTTGCTTGTTGATTGTCATGTAGTGCTTATTGCAGGTGTTATATATGCCTTATGTTTTCTTTTCTTTTCCTTGTATTTTAATCAGAATGAAAGTGACTTCAGTGAAGAGGAGGCATCAGATGATGTATGTGATCCAGAATACGTTCCAGGCTCAGAAAGTGACACAGAAGATGAGGAACCAATAAACAGCTTGGGTCACAAAGATAAAGCGTTTTGCTTCACAAAACAAAGTGTTCAAAAGAGTAAGACATTTGCATCACAAAACCACTTTCAACAGTGAGTGTCCAATTTTAAGTGCAAGGCTTGGAGTTTTGTAACAGTTCTTTTCTTTATCAAATCCTGCTGTTTCTTTTACTGCTTCAATTACTTCAATGAAATTTCCTGTTTTATGGCAAATTTCTGCTTCATTTGCAAGGATTTTCATTTCAAAATAGCGCGACAATTCACATAAAAGAGAATTCTGATATAGCATATGCACTTAGTCTCCCAGCAGGCTCAGCAACTAGGAAGAAGCTCCTAGAGAATCTTCGCAACAGGGGAAACTTCGAGTATAACAGATGTGCTGAAAAAAGGAAGTGGTCAGCTTAAAGTGAAGCGCAGAGCCAAGAAGGTCGAATGTAAAAAATATGAATATTGTATCCATTGTAAGGGTATGTTTTTGCGACCAGAACTATGGAGACATATGAAAAGGTGCTCCTCCAAACCAGAGGAAGAGGATCGTCAAGGAAGAAAAAGGGTGCTTGGCCTAGCATCTGCAATCCAGTCAGCATGTTCAAGCCCAGTTAATGATGGGGTGCTTAAAATGTTAAGCCGTATGCATGACGATGTCATTGCAAGTGTTATTCGTAATGACTTCTGCCTTCTTCGGTATGCTGACACCCTTTTCAGAAAACATGGACATGACCCTTCAAAACATGACTATATCCGCCAAAAAATCCGGCAGCTGGGAAGATTCCTGCAATCTATCCGCAAAAGGTCTTCAATATTAACCTTAGAGGATGCCATAAAACCAGGAAATTTCATTGAAGTAATTGAAGCAGTAAAAGAAACAGCAGGATTTGATAAAGAAAAGAACTGTTACAAAACTCCAAGCCTTGCACTTAAAATTACAACACTGGTTGAAGGTACTATGTTGGTGCAATATTGGGCAAACTATAAAATTAGATATAGACTATAGACCCGTATGTGACCTCAGACAGTGTGTTTCCCTTATTTCGCGCGAAATAAGAGGTGTGGACAAGTTACCAACAAAACGTACAGCTAACAGACCGTCCTGCCAACCTGTAAACATTTTAACATCAATGTACTGTAACGATTTTTCACTCTGAATTCGCTGAAGCGGCTGCTGTTTCTCTGTCGGGTCTCTGCAGCGGGCGGGGCTACTCAGTTCTCCCCGCGAGTGACGCGCGCGTAGGCTATACAGGAGGACCTGACAGCTACGCTTGTTATTGTAAGTGCAATGATAAGTCCAATAAGTACTTTATCAAACCGTATGACTGTGTGTCCCAGCCCAGGATAGGAAATTAACTAACAGTGTAAACTGTTTTTATGTTTAACGTATTCTGAGCTGTAAGAGTTCCTCTCTTTTTCTTTCAAAGGATACATTTCTGTAAGAGCTACACTGAAGTTGGCAGTTTGATAAATGCAAGTTATTTCAATTGATATTCTGTAATATTTCAATCTTCATGTGCTAAAAAGGCACATAAGTTCCTGTAGATGGCAATACACATTCTCTTTTTTTTGCCAAATAAATGCATGTTGAAATCATCAATGTCTTCCCTCTTGCTGTATCAACATCTCAGCTAGCTTTCCTCAGAGATGGTCCCAATAATGTGCTTAAAGTCAAGTCAGATTCAGTTTGTGCATGATTACATGATATAACTACTTTTTAATACTGTATCCTACATTTGGATAATTAAGCTATATATCATATGCTGAAGTATATTTCTGGAGTGTTAAAGATTAAAAGAAAAAATAACAAACCGTACAGAACCGAAAACCGTGACCCTAAAACCGTGATACGAACCGAACCGGGGGGTTTGTGAACCGTACCACCCCTAGTGATCGGTATCGGTTATCGGCCCAAAAAATCCTGATAGCGGCACCTCTAACGTCTACTACATTTTTGTGGGTGAGTAAGGCTCCAACACCAACAACTGCTGCATTTGCATTTGTGTTGTCTTTTTAGAATATATCTATGGTGTCATACAACAGCTTGTTTGTTAAGTGTCTTACTCTTCCTCAACATGCCAAACTTGAAAGGCATAGAAAACAGATGACGCGCAGACAACTCAGTTCCTTTTCCTTTTCTGAATTTATTTTGTTAATTCAGAAGGAGGTTCAGTTTCAGGTTGATAACCTTAACCAATCATAAAGGAAAACGATACAATTACTGCATTATCAGCTTCTATAAACAATAAGAATAATAAACAATCCATTCAAGAAGCACGATTACTATTACTTTACTTTAGAGATTTGAATCATGCAGCCCCATACATCAGTGGAGAGAGTAGACAGGAGTCCAGGATGCCTTGCGTTGAAAAGGTTTATTAACTTGATCAAGGAGAAGTAAATGAATGATCAGTACATGTTATGTTCTGATGCTCCTTTCAATTCTGAAGTGTCTGTCCTCTGGGGAAAACCACACAGATAATGCCGTAGGTTTGAGCCATGCCCAAATATGGGCAGATCCAACACATCTACAATATACAGAATTTAGTCTACTGGTCTATAGACAAAACATTGCCTAGATGCCACTCAGGACCTTTGTCCTCCATCCAACATAATATCTAACCTCTGACTCCAGTTACCTTTACCCCGTTCAGGGAAAACAGTCAAACACATATCTGAACTTGGCTGACACGTTGAAGAAGTAATGGTTGTCATTCATTCATTCATGATCCAATTATTAATCTAACTCAGATTTATTTGTATATTCTCTTAACCTAAAGAGTACGTTTTTTTATGTGATTCTAAAAACTTGCAGTTTTGCATGTAATCTTTGTACTGACTCTACAGCGAGCAACCAAAGCTTGCAGTTTTGGTTGCTCGCTGCTCAGCAGCCAGAGCAGGCTGGCAATAGGCAGGCAGAAGGCTCCCCTGCGAGGGGGACAGTAGCAGAGAGCATCGGATACAAGGATCAGACTGCTTTGACTTGTAAAATATGCTAACCTTGCTACCAACTTATTTTTTTAATTATTTTCCTCGGTTGAGATGTGGCGTGTGAGGGGGAGGGTGCAGAGTAGTAGCACCGCCTCTGCCCACAACTCATTGCTAATGAGAAACTGGCACTCTGCAGAGGGAGAGTCTTAGAAAATAGCACAGGTTTTGTTATTTTGGCTAAAAACTTCATAACAACAATTTAAAGACCACTGAGAATGAAAATAGCTAAAAATGAGGATTGGAGTGGGTCTCTAAAAGGGTTTTTAAGAGATTAAATATAGTATTGTATTCTTGTAGACCTTGTAATGTTGGTCAGTCCTCTCATACCATTACCTGGTCTGTGTTTGTGTGTTATATGTAAACAGGCCTTGTAATGTTGGTCAGTCCTCTCATACCATTACCTGGTCTGTGTTTGTGTGTTATATGTAAACAGGCCTTGTAATGTTGGTCAGTCCTCTCATACCATTATCTGGTCTGTGTTTGTGTGTTATATGTAAACAGGCCTTGTAATGTTGGTCAGTCCTCTCATACCATTACCTGGTCTGTGTTTGTGTGTTATATGTAAACAGGCCTTGTAATGTTGGTCAGTCCTCTCATACCATTACCTGGTCTGTGTTTGTGTGTTATATGTAAACAGGCCTTGTAATGTTGGTCAGTCCTCTCATACCATTACCTGGTCTGTGTTTGTGTGTTATGTGTGAACAGGCCTTGTAATGTTGGTCAGTCCTCTCATACCATTACCTGGTCTGTGTTTGTGTGTTATGTGTGAACAGGCCTTGTAATGTTGGTCAGTCCTCTCATACCATTACCTGGTCTGTGTTTGTGTGTTATATGTAAACAGGCCTCATAAACACTGTTGGTTTCACAAACCACCATTTGTCTGACCCCGTAAGCCTGTGATATGTCACATATTCTTCTAAAAGAGAAATTATGATTTTGAAGTCAGATTTGTGTTCTGCAGATAAAATAAAAAATTTTGATACGTCTTTTAAGTTCACCAGATGTTGGGTTAGGCGTGGTCTCATAAACCACTGCCACGCAAGAAAAAGCCAAATTGGTCTCTTAAACCACATATGCCTGTATGCGTGTGTGTGTGTGTGTGTGCGTGCGTGCGTGCGTGTGTTTACCCAGGACTGCCCTGTGACAGACACCACTCTGTTCTGCTGCCAGTACACACACACACACACACACACACACACACACACACACACACACACACACACACACACACACACACACACTATGCTGGGACACAGCATGTCTCTTTGGACACAGTCACTTGCTGAACTGCAGAATGTTAAATAAACCAGTGGAGGAATTCCACTGAGTCAACACAGCCTGTGGAAGAGAGCCTACTGTGACTATGTGTGTGTGTGTGTGTGTGTGTGTGTGTGTGTGTGTGTGTGTGTGTGTACACAATTTAGGAGAGGTGTTTTACTGACCTTTGTATAATATCACTGTAAACCCTCAAATTTATAAAGTAATTACATTATTCCAAAACATTGGAAGTGTATTACGCAAGACAAATGGACAAGTCTGCAGACAGCAGGAGTGAGACAATGAGCTTTGTGTGTGTCACAGTGTCACTGTGTGTCTGTTCAGTTGTGTCACTACAGTGCGCTGCGTGCATTAACAGCTCCAGCAGGTGTGTCTTGAGTGGTAAAATATACATCCTTACCCACTTAAGCACAAGTAGTGGACAAAAAAAACAGGGGGGCAGTACAATATAATGTATTGTAATAAAACACCACCACCACAAACTAGCCAAGAAATGAACACAGAGTTGAAGGAGCATGTTTTTAACACAGCATCTACAAACATGGAACATTAGTTGTTTTTAGTCAGTTACTATGTATTACAGGGCTATTGCAGTAGAATATATTAGATTGTACAGATTTCCACTTCACTCTATAATGTAACACTGAACAATTTAAAATTGTATAGAACAGCATGTCCCGTTGCTGGATTCATCCCAATGAACGTTAATGCAGTATGTCATCCTGTTGAATTGCATTACGTTAAGAATTTTCTGATATTTCAATTTTACAGTTTTAAGAACAAAACATGTTTGTTTTCAATTAATTGACTGCAGAAAATGTCTTGCAGTTCTTCATTTTGATGCTAGATGGCACTGTGACACAAATGGATAACTGTAGCTGCTATCTTTCGTCTCATATAGACCTTTGTTGTCTCTGGTTTAAGAATTGAATACTGAATGAGATACTTTTGAATATTTTTTTCCTGAATGTGCACCTGGCCTTTTGTTTGATATTTATTATCAAACAATAATATATATATTTGAAGTTGATATTATGCAGACACTGGTTTTAACAGGGTCGGGCCTTTGATTACCGGATGAGTGTAAGAGGGCAGTGACATTGTTGGCTGTACAATGGTATGGTCTGTCCCACATAGTGAAAAATACCCTAGATGTTATTCAGCTGAAAGTCTTGACAGCAAAACATGATTGGAAATCCTCATTTAATTCATCTTTTTAATAAATGCAATCAATTTAGCAGACCACCCCTGGATTGTCATGCTTTTAAAAACATTTAAATATATTAGAAGAATTGTCAATACATTTACTGTATGCTACTGTAAAAATCAATGCTCTGTAACTATTATTCTAACTATTTTTATTCCTAATAAGCTACTTGTCTTGAAAGTTATTGTTCTGGCTTCTTTGTTTTGACCATACATATCTTTTTCTGTTCATCTAACCCTTGATTTTTTTTATTCTGCTGTTACAATGGCACGACTACTTTTATATGATGTTTTAATGGTTCAGAGTCGAGGTAGAAGTCTGTAGAGATATGATTGATTTGGCTGATAGGCTGAGTGTGTTTTTTATTGATAAAACTTGTGGTTTGCTCCTCTGGCTCTTAGATGCTGCAGATTGAGAGTCTGGAGGCAGAATTTCTTGTTAAACAGCCTATGACAGACAAGCGCAGTCGTCTGTCTCACTGAGTCTGGACAGTTACACACAAGCACAGACTAGAGTGACCGATGGTGTGTTAGTCGAGCTGTGGACGGGAGTATTAGAGGGAGAGTGTGTGGACCCGCCTGTGTGGAATTATCTGGAACGTGGCGGAACGGCCATTCCTGCATGCACATGCACATAAACTCACACACACACACACACACACACACACACACACACACACACACACACACTAACATACACAGTGAGATAGTGTCTTCTTTCCAGATGTGCGAGTGAACTTTTTTTGCCATGCTTAGACACAAAGCCGCTCTCTTTTCAGTCTTCATACCATTCCATCTTTTTCTCCCTCATTTCTTATTTTCTTCACCTCAGTCTCGGCTGTATAGAATCCAATACATTTGATTAAAAAGTAGCCATAATGTTTTGAGACACAATCACCTGCACCTTGTGTGCTTATGTGAGCACCATGTATGCCCACTGGTCTTTAGATGTATTGTTTAAAATGTGATGACCCCATCCGTTTTCTGCGTTTGGAGGGCTGAATATCCTCAGTGGACCTGCACTAAATCGAAATCCTTTGATTAGAAATGAATGAGCCCCTCGTTAGCGTAAGATGAAAGTGAGAGCTGGATAGGTCAAAGTGATGAAAGGACCTTTGCAGTTCTGACTGAAGTGAAGTGATCTCTACATTTGATGTACACATGTGTATCAAAGCAATAAGCCCTTCCCCCCATTATTTAATTCACATGAAGAAAGAAATTACTTATGATGTTTTAATAATACATAAAAGCTAAAAAGTGGTAGCATAGCTACTACCCAATCCTATATTGTCCCCCAACATAATGTAGTTATTTTACAAATTGCGTAGCACATGTATAAAATATGTATTTAAAAATGTCTTTTACAGAATAATGAACAAATTAGGCAAATGAGAAAACTCAACTAACCCCTGAACAGCAAACGTCAACTATATTGTTTACTTCTGTACATATTTGAACATGTAATTCATCTTTCTAAAAAAGATGGAGAAAGATTTTCCAAGCTGTTTTCAAAGGGTTGTTTATACCGTGTCTTGTTTGAATTACCTTTACTGTGTTGCTGCAGAGTAAACGTGGGATCACGGGAGACTTGCCCCCTTCAGCCCACAGAGGATGAGCGTGAACAATTTTGAGGGTAATACACATACACACCTAAGCACACCCTCACAGTGTCAGCCTGTTAAATTGCGTTCTTGTTGTTTCCCAGAGTTAAGCTTCAGGGAGAGAATGCTAAATTGAGGCAGGAATTGGAGAAGCTTAGGAAGGTCTCCAACAACAAGCGTGGGCTTTGTTCCTACGGTATCATCGCTGTGCCTTTAGCCAGCTGCTGTGTGTTTAGAAACATCAAATTTGATTAGATGAGAGCAGAGGAGAGATCTACTTACTCTGCCTGTTCTGCTGCAAGTCTCCTAAACAATAATCTGCTCTCAGGTGCCGGTACAAGCAGCAAATAAACAAGGGGCCTGAGGAGAAATATGAGGAGGGAAGGCATAACCTGTTCCAAACCCCGCTGATACAGCTTCAGAGACAGACACATACACAAATGACTATTTTCCTCAGTTATCCCTTTATATGTTCATGTTCTCTCTTTCTGAAGTTTTTTGCTCTTATATGTGTTGCAGTGTAGATGTGGAAAAAGACTACCACTACCACACAATAAGGTACAGACAAACCATAAATTCATAGTCAGTGAATTTGACAGCTTACAGTTTATACAGCTTAATTTTACAGATAATATTTTGGCACAAACTGTATGTAGGAAGTGTAACTTTGCATTTTCCCCACTAAAATAACTGAAATGAGTGAATACAAACACATTTACTGATAAAATGCATGGACACAGATCAATCTATGCAATGTTTGCACCTTGGTTTTAACTCCATGGTTTATTGAATGTTTATCATACTGTTTCTGTATATGTGTTTGCACATGCAATGTATGTGAATGTGTGTGTCTGTGTGTAAGTATACAGTACGTGATGTATCATTTAACTACCTCTCACTCTGAGCTGACTAGACTGGCAGAATTGTGCTCCACTGTCAGGCAGGCAGGTTGACACTGCACAGGAATAACAAGGTACACGGAGGGAAGGTTTGCATAGAGATAAAGACTAGTTGGCAGTACAGTGTGTACACAGTGCCACATCCAGTGTAATTCTTAAGGGATCTTGTTTTACTGCTATTCAAAACTGTTTTTAAATTGTGTGGGGATCTGTGTGTGTATGACCAGCAATGTGGACTTCCCTTTTATCTATAGTGGCACATTCCCAACCCCACAAAAGGTTAGTAATCATGATTTTTTTATTTGACTGCATACATAATCTTATTAAGTAAAAGGGGAGTTTGAGAGGGGGTTTGTTCTTCTTGCACTTCTTTTGAGTTTTTTAAGTTTTTTTGAGTGAGGATATTGGAGGCATTATGGCAAGTCCTCACATCTTTAAGTGGCTTGTGACTTCGCAGTGACTTCTTTGAGTCTCGTCATCACCGTGAAGTTGCCAGGCAAACAGCAGAGAGTAGTCACTGTGCCTGGTCAATAAATAGTCCCAGCACGTAACTCCTCCTAAAATCACAAATTGACATTTTTACATTTCAGGTTTTAAAGGGATTAAACAAACAATACATTACATGCCAATTAGTGAGGTTTAGATGTGCTGTTAGGCAGATTTTTTTCCCTTTGGACAGAGCCAACGTAGCTGTTTCTGCTTGTTTTTAGTTATTATGCTGAGCTAAGCTAACACTCTTTATGCTCCAAATAAAGAAGTGATATCAATCTTCTCTTCTAACTCTCGGCAAAAGGTCAAATAAGGGTATACAATATAGAACAGATGCATAAAATAAAGAACAGATGGAGTGTCTTCACAAAAATAACAAGACAAATCTGTGTTTGCGTGTGTGCTTTTGCGTGCATATGTACGTGTGTGTGTGTGTGTGTGTGTGTGTGTGTGTGTGTGTGTGTGTGTGTGTGTGTGTGTGTGTGTGTGTGTGTAAGGATGAGTAATGTAACATGGGACCTAGCCAGATAATAACATGTCACAGTGATAGAGAATGCTGCTAACTAACAGCAGTTCACAGATGATCCTCTCTATCACACACACACAACCCTTGCTTGTCGGAGCCTTGTAATGGGATCACTGAGGGATTGGTCCTGCGTCAGTCACAGTGCAGGTGCAATTGAACACACAAAGGTTCAACCAGCCACCCACACACTCACACACATATCATCTAGAGGCTGAACATGGCAGTGTATCACTGGAACAGGAAAGCTGCTCTTTATCTCAGAGGTTTCTGTTGTTCGGGCAATCTGATAGCAGCTACATCTTGTGTGTGTGTGTGTGTGTGTGTGTGTGTGTGTGTATGTGTTTGAATGTGTGCACATTTGAGTGTATCTGTGTGTCTAGTTTAATAGAATTAACTCCTGCAAGCGTGAAATGAGACAGTCTCCCACTATCTGTCTTTAAGAGCTGGGCTGAGAGAAAGCAGAGTGGCTGAAATGAACTGATGGATCAGGCAGGCCTCTAGTCAGATGAGCCTGTTAGCTCTAATAGAAACTGTGCTGGTGTCAGTAGAGAGACATCTCACAGTGAACCACAAAGAATCCTTACATTGTACCTAATATATATTCTATATTTAATAGCAATTTGTAAGGTGATAGCTTGATTGGATGTGGTTGGATATTAAAGGGGAACTATGCAGTTTTTTTTAGCTTAATTTACCTTAACTGAACAGCTTCGGAGTCATTGGAATGGTTAAATGACTTTTTTTTGGGTTGAATGGTGGTCATCTCGCTGCCCCCTAGCTCCTGTGAGCGGTAAAACCACCCTTGCAACTTTTGGCCGGCGAGTCACCAGCCCCAGCGTCAGGAAATATCACGTGATATCAGGTCTTGCGATGTATCAAATTGCTTCACGGCACTGCACACATACAGGAACCGGCTACCTATAAGAACAAGGTAGCGATGGAGTTTTTCACACTATCGTCATGACTGAGCCGGCAAAAAAGAAGCAGAAAGCTAGGAAAGCATTGTCGGAGGAACAGAGAAAGAGGAAATGGCAGACTCACCGAGCAAGTTTTTACACAGTGTTGCCAAATATCTATTCTGAAGCTGTAGGGGGAGCTGTATAGAGAAACCTGCGAGCAAAAAGCGAGAAAACAGCGAAGAAATTGTCAAAACTGCATAGCGCCCCCTTAATTCCAAAGGGAACAATGACATATTTCTGACTGCTAATTTCCTCAGCTCATTTCAAAATCTTTAGGTCACTGGTTTAGTTTAGGGAAAAAGACACTAGTAGTCACCAGCGAGCCAGCTATTTAAATGTATGTCAGCACTGACAGTTTTATTGTATTTTCCTCACAGTGTAGTTAATATGTATTGGACTTCAGATTGTTAGGCATTTTATGTAAAATTGTTTTGCAGTGGTAGACAATGTAAACACAAGCTTGTTAGATTCTCATAAATTCAAACACATGCTGGGAAAATCTTCTGGATTGTCCTGACAGCAGCCTTGGCTAGCGATCGATGAGATTACTCCATAAAATCCTGAACATGTTTTCTAAGCCTTGCCGGCAGGTCAGTGGGCATGCTAACTGTGATAACTGCCAGAGATAGCAGATATCAGACTATCACAGACAATCTGAAAAAGAGATTTTTTTCTTTTCCGGTTTGGGAGTTTTGAATCTCACTTCTTGTGTCAAAATCCATCTTCCAGTTCTGCATGATTGGTCGCTTTGGGAAAAGTGAAATAACACACAGAGACACACACACACACACACACACACACACACACACACACACACACACACACACACACACACGCACGCACGCACGCACGCACGCACGCACACACACACACACACACACACACACTTACTTTACACACAAGCATCGAGACTGTGCATCAAAGTAATCACACCGCAAGGGATGCCGGGTAATTTGGTTAAAGATGTCAGGAACGTAAATCACCTTCAATCAGTCCTGCTCTCTCATTGGTCAACCCTCCCACCTCCAGAAGAACTTCATTGGTCACTTGTCCAGCCGGCTGTCTCTGTAGGTCTTGTACTGTTCAGCTGTTGCTCACCAGGAAACATTGGATATTAGACTAAATTCAAGCTCCATTGCGAATATCAAAACAAATAACCTAACTCTATATGATTGATGATATAAAAGACAAGGTTGTGTTTCTCTTTAAAGGAATAATTCAACTATTCCACTATTTATATTTGTTTTCTTGCCGAGAGTTAGATGATAAGTTTGATAGCCCTCTCACATGTAGCTAACCAGCCAGCAGCAAACAACATATAACATGGTAATAAGTGAGCTTTAGTTGTGCTGGTAGGCAGAGGGCGAGCCAGGCTAGCTGTTTCCCCCTGTTTCCAGTGTTTGTGCTAAGCTGAGCTAACCGGCTGCTGGATGTAGCTTCATGTTCAATGGTGTGATGACAACTACCTGGACCTCAATGTAACCAAAACTAAAGAGTTAATTATTGATTTTAGGAAGAATTGTTTCAAGCCTCACGCCAGCATCATCCATGGTGGAAATGTTGAAATCGTTGACTCACATAAATACCTGGGAACCATATTTGACTTTAATCTTAAATTTGATGAAAATACAGAGTCAATTGTCAAACAAGGACAACAAGAATTCACTTGATGCGGAAGCAGAACTCTTTTAAATGTCTCTGAGGAAATTTGATGTAACTTTTTATCATTCCTTTATCGGAAGTCTTGTAACTTTTTCATTAATTTGCTGGTTTTATGGGTTGCCTGTGAAAAGCAAGAATAATTATTAATTAGCAAGAATAATTATTAATTAACATAGTAAAGATCTGCTCTAAGATCACTGGACTTCAGTTACCAGACCTGAGCTCCCTCTGGAAGAGACTGGTAGTCCAGAAAGCTAAGAGAATCCTGGGTAATTCTGCCCATGTTCTTTCTTGTACATTCTCCTTAATGCCATCAGGGCGGCGCTAACTTGCCCCCCCTCCCCCCATGTAAAACCAACAGATATTTGAATTCCTTCTGCCAATAGGCTCTTAAATGCTTCTGATGGCAGCAACCTGTAACATTCAGAGCTTGTAATTCTGTGGAAGCGTAATGCTTTGGTTTATGTATATGCATTTATTACTTAACTTAAGTTGTATTATGGTTGTATATTTATTTAATTTAGCTTATTTTCGGCAACCTGTGTGTGCTTTGCTGCTCTTGCCTGGGTTTCCCATTTGTTGACCTGCTGCCACTGACATGTTTGATTGAATGATTGCGATGGTGTTTATTCTTGTCTGTTTTTTATGATACTGGTTAAATACAAAATTGAATTGAATCGAACTGAATGAAGTATTAAACGTACAAACATGAGAGTGGTATCAATCTTCTCATCTAACTCTCGACAAGAAAGTGAATAGACATATTTCTCAAAATGTTGAACTATTCTTTAGTGGCTGACTCATTCCTTTGACAAAGAAGGCAAAGTGTAGCAGAGTCAGCAAGGGACCCTGCATCAAATTCACGGTGTGTGTTAGCTATGGTTTAATTGCTGTATCACTTTAGCTGCTGCAAGATGTAGATATTTATTCAATTTCAAATAAATATCCGCACTCATTTTGTTTCTCATTTTGAAGAACAGCGTTAAAATTGCAAGTCAGGTTCTTTTACTTATTAAATCAAATATTGAAATTATTTGTCCTCCCTGCCATATGTTTCACATTATAAAACAGTGGTGGTGGAAAAGTTTCAACAACCTGACTGTAGTTTTACTGGAGCGTATATTTCTGTCTGCTATGTGTAGTGGAATGGTAGCAGAAGGCTTGTCACCTGCTCACACACACACACACACACACACACACACACACACACACACACACACACACACACACACACACACACACACACACACACACACACACACGCTTATACATACACTTACTTTAGATGTTCAGGGCTTTGATTTTCTCCAGCCTGCACTACAGGGTAGACAGCTCGGGATCTTCAAACAATACCTGGATAACACTCTGACACCCTCACTGCATATCTAGTGCTAATGATTACTTGTTAAGCACAATTCACACACATACACTCAGAGGCCTGAGCTCAGACTTAATGATTCTGTGAACGCTGCACATCTCACAGCCTTTTCCATTCTCTCTTTCTCCCCTCGGGCAAAGACCTTGATCCCTCCACCGACCATTGATTGGGACGAAACACAGCATTAATAAATGAAATGAGTGGATGTAGCCAATAAAGAGAGAACATACGCACAAATAGAAATATGTATGATATCCAGAGAATGTCAAACTGAGTGCTGGATGAATGTTTGCTTTCGTGGACGGGGGCAGCGGAGGTGATGGACAGTGAAAGGAGCATACAAATTAACAGCCACCCACGGGGAAAATCATCCCACCTTGGATGTTTACTGCACAGGGACCGCTCTGTATGAGACTGCGGTTCTCAGTAAATATTCCTGGTATGTGTGTATGTGGTAGTGTACACTCTCTCTCGAGGGGGTGCTGTGTGGAGTGGTGGAAATGCAGTGAAAGAAGAGATTTTGTGTGTGTGCACACGCCCTGTCCAGGTGGATGTATTCTAGGTCAGGCTGTTTGTCAGAGCTGAGACCAGATCGATGTGGCTCTAATCTAAGGCAGTATGATGTGATTGATTACCTCATATTCTGAGGCCCTGCACATATACCTCCACCGGGTGTGATGGACACACACACACACACACACACACACACATGCACACACACACACACACAGACACACACACACACACGCATGCACGCACGCATGCACGCACGCACGCACGCACGCACGCACGCACAAACGCACGCACGGACGCACACACACACACACACACACACACACACACACACACACACACACTATGGTCAGTTCACCCAAGCAAAAGAATAGATTGGGATGAAATGAAATAAGAACAGATTGGTTTTGCTAGGCACAAGGCTGGACACTCTAACCAAAGGTCAGGAAAGATGATGGGAGCAGAAAATGTTCATTGATACCATCTTTCATGTGTGAGATGTTTTTCTGAAATTGGTTTTCCTTAGCTGCATTGGCGGTGCTATTTTTTGTCTGCGTGTGGGTTAATGTAAATGTGAAAGTGCATGTTGTTGACAAGATGTTTGTTTTCATAAAGCCGTGGTCGTGGAACACTGACAGATGAAAAAACAGTTCCGTCTGAACAACTGGAGGAGTGTGTTAAATGAGCAGAGCTACTTGCACCCATAGCGTGGTGAGGTGTTTGCATATTTTACATGTTTGAAATGGTAATGAGACCTGTAGGCTACGTTGTAGTGAAGCTACTCATAAGTGAATATAATTAGATAGTGTGCACATAATTGTTGGTATTTTTGTGAGTTAACAGATTTTCTATGTGTGGGTGTGTATGTATGTGTGTGTGTGTGTGTGTGTGTGTGTGTGTGTGTGTTCTTGGTTATTTGCTCTGTGTGTATGTACAGCGCGTGTCTCTGTATTTGAGTGGGTTTTACACACTTGGGCTTCAGCATCTCCTCATTGACATGCATGGTGTCAGGAACCTCATTTGAACTGCTGGTAATGGGCTTTGCTGTGTGTTTGCCTGCTGGACTGTACTGCCCTGTCTCTTCTGAGAACTAACGTATTGTTTGAAAATTCACCACGAATCCCCCCTTGAGTCCTTCTCATTGTGGCTTGAAGCCATTTTTTCTACACTTGAAGTAAATAAAACTTGTATTATTGACATGTTGATACCAAAGTTTACTTTTCAAAAACACATATTCTTATGTAATAATTGCACACTCAAGTGGGGCTGCAGCAGCCTACAGCCATTTAGGCCTATGGAGTCTACTGTTACATGATATCAGAATAAGTCCTTTTAAAGATAGTTTGATGTTTTGGAAAGTACGCTTATTAGCTTTCTTGTCAAGAGTCATATCTGTCGTTTCAATATGAGGCTACAGCCAGCAGTAAGCTTAGCTTAGCATAAATACTGGAAACAGCTAGCACACAGCTAGAACACAAGTTTGTTCAAGCAACAATTACGACTTATATTTACATTAGTGGCGGCCCCTCTAGTGGCCGTAGCAATTATGCAATTAAGCAAAGCAGAAAGTAAGGTGACAAAGTGCCACATTTCCAATGCAGGTTGGGGAGGTGGATGGGTCAAACTAACACAGGACTTTTACCCAAAAGGTCAGGGTTCATACTGCATTTGAAAATAAAAATGGACGGTGAGTTGTTTTTTTTTAACTTCACGGAACAAACGGAGCTACGTCACGTTCTACGTCATGTGTGTATCCAAAAGTGAAGTAACGTCTGATTTGAACCCAAACCACAATCTTTCTTTTCTAAACTTAACTAAGTAGTTTTGGTGCCTAAACATAACCAAACTGCGATTGTTTCACAATGTAAACAACATGTTTAAATCTGTGACCGTTACGTTCTCTGGTTTAGATATGAGGACAGAAAATGCTCCTGTGTGTCGTATATCCTGCTACGCAAGGGGCTCTAATTTATGAAACACTCCTGTGGGTCATTTTAGAGGGTAGGAATACAATTTGATTCTGTTCCTTTTTTTAAGATATTTTTTTGGCCTTTTTAGGCCTTTATTTATATAGGACAGCTGAATATATAAAAGGGGAGAGAGAGGGGGAATGACATGCAGCAGAGGGCTGCAGGGCAGAGTCGAACCTGCGGCCGCTGCATCGAGGCGTAAACCTCTATATGTGGGCACCTGCTCTACCAGGTGAGCTACCCAGGCACCCATCTATGTTCCTTTTTTAGTCAAAAATTAGTTAAATGCTCTTGACTGCATCACATTCAAGGTTACATGTTTGTCACCTTACATCTTTCCTCACAGAGCTATGTGGTTTCTGTGACTGTATTTAAATATATGCTGGACTTCAAACGCAGCATCACAAGAATCCTAACGTAGCTCAGGTTCGGGTCCAGCCACAACCCCTGAGGTGGACTATGAGCACCTCTTGGCCTAAATACATATCTCCCAGTCTGCCGCTGTAGCTGTACAGGACCACACTCACCACATGCAAACACACAACTGAACACAGATAAACCCCCTCTGCTGGATTTATCACAGCTAGTCACTTGCCAAATGTGTGAACCACTCCGTGTCTGTCCCCCACTTTCTCTCTCTCTGACTCCCCTCTTCTCCCTTTTGGACCTGCCTCCATGGCTCCATATTGTCGTTTTATCTCTCTCCCATTTCTCCCCATCCCATTCATCACTCTGCCTCCATTGCACCATGGGAGGAGGAGGATGGTCCTTCATGTTGTTCCCGGGTTTGCTTCTCTGAAGTAACTGTGTGTGTGCTCGCATGAGGGCATGAAAGAGAGAGATGGAGCATCTGAAAACACCATTACAGACCAGGTGTCCTTCCATCTGTGCTGATCATTTTTAACTTCTTCCTCTCTGTCTGAGTCTGCCTCTCTCCGTCACACCCATACTGTCCTCACATGACTCACATCTACACAAAGACATTTGTACAGGGCGGCATGACATTACTGAAATGACATTCTGCAAATGTGAAAATGAGTTAAAGCAATGGAAAAAGAGGGATAGGGCAGAGGAGGGGTGGTGTTGAAGAAGAAGAAAAAAGGGAAAAACAGGAGGAACTGACTGGTGGGCAGAGAGATAAGGAACAAAAAAAAAACAAGACAAAAGACAATGCTACAGAGAGAAAACCAGTGTTTACAAGGATTAAGATGAAAAAGAAGGAACAAAGAGGTTTTATGTGCAAGTAGAAATTAGTATTTGAATCAAGAAATGGCATATGAATATTAAGTGAAAGGGGGAGGCTATGGAAATATAAATGTGGCAGAGGCATTGGTTAGGTCATCACTGCTGACATACATGCAATTTTATGCAGTGTTTGATGTGTACGTGTGTGTGTGTGTGTGTGTGTGTGTGTGTGTGTGTGTGTGTGTGTGTGGGTGTGTGTGTGCAGGAGAGCCAGGGGAGTCTATATAGTTCAGGCTCACCATTAAAACATGTCTGAGGGCTGCAGGAGGCAGCTGAGACTCCCCGGGGGAGAACAGCTCACTGCCTGGATGGATAGATGGATGGACGGATTAATGAATGTTTACGTGGATGTATGGATGGATGAATGGTACTCATATGTTAAGATGGATTGTCAAATTGACAGGCTGATGTATAGCTAGAGATGCTTACCTGTAGATAAATGGTGGTGGTGGTGGTGGGGGGGGGGGGTCGGAGGCTGATTACTTAATATAAAGCTTCAAAACGGATGTCAGTGTGGTGAGGTCTGTAGGCAGACATTTTCAAATATTTTTTAGCCCTGTCAAAAATATCTGTCAATGCTGCAATTTCAGAACCAAACAACAATGTTCACTGTAGCAGCATGGTTGATCTATTATTGAGCATGAAAGTGGCAGTCCATTTTTAGTGGTGGTAAGTGGTTGTTGCTTAGTTGTTTTTTGCATTGCACTTCCTAATGATCAATAACGTGTGCAAACGAAAATTATGTTATTGTCTTTTCTCTTTTATCTGCATTTTCAGTTCCCAGATTTTGGTATGTAAGGGGTTTTCTTCTATTCAGCCATGTTGAACATCAGTACTTTTGCAAAATACCTGTTTCTACCCCCTACCACTGTACGGTTGCTGCCACAATTGCTCATTGTATCACTTTTTTTCATAGACCAGCAGATACAAACAACACAGGTTGTCTCTACTCTGATACATTCATTAGCAAACAGGCCTAAATTCACCTTTTATTATGAGGGAACTTTCCTTCTTAAGGATCCCTTAGGGCTTTGACGAAGAGGAAAATGTCTATGTATTTTAGATCAACTGTTCTCTGTTTTCCAGGAGGACTGAACTGATTGTGTGTGTGGGTGTGAAAGTCCCTCTTCTCTGCTCTGTCCCAAAGAGCCACATGACCTGCTCAGGCCATCACTCATGTACACCCACACACATCACATCACATCACCCTTCTTCAGCTGTGATAAAATATGACCATGCACTAATAATGATGTTGTTTGTCATTATTCACTACCACCTCCTCTTATCTGACATTTGTGTTTGTGTTGTCAGATATGCTGTGATATATGTTAGGGCTGTCCTCGACTAAAGAAATTCTTAGTCGACTAACACTTGTATGATTTTGTCGATTAATCGATTAGTTGTTAGCTGTGCTCTTTGAGAGGTGGTTAAGACTAGAAAAGCACAATATAAATGTAGTTAATGAACCATCTGTAAAACTGAGTTTCTCCACAATTAATCCTGCAAAAGCACCACTTTAAATCTTGTGCTTACCAGAAATGTGCTCATAAGTTTCTTGGAAATGAGTAATTAAGCATGAATAAGCATAAAAAATGACTCATCAACTAAAGAAATCTTAGTCGACTAAGACCAAAACGACCGATTAGTCGACTAATCGACTAAGAGGTGGCAGCCCTAATATATGTATCTCTTCTGATTTACTGATATCCTCTGGTTTAGCTGAGACACTTAAAGGCTTCCTATTTGAAATAAACCAGTCAGAGAGACCGTTGTAGGCTCTGTCTGCCTCTCAGGGGAAAAGTTAAAAATAAAATGTTTTGATTTGGTGGTGTTCAGACAAATTATTTTGTTGATGATGTCTGGTAAATGTTTTGTTCAGAGGGCATGTTTACGAGGTTACGCTGGACTGCTGTGAGCAGGTCTTCCAGCTGGTTTAGCAGTAGTAGAAGGTGTACAAATCAGTGCTGACACACCTGGAAGCACTGAGATGAGAAGAAAATCTGCACATGCACATTTGTCACACGAGCAACCACGGTTACAATGACACACTTTGCCCCAACAATGGCAGCCTGGCACTTGACCCACTTTTTTTTCTGTAAAAGGGGGCAATAGTCTCTCTTACAACCATCAACCCAGACACTGTAACCTTAGAGCATCGTGGTGCTACACGTGAAGCTCTCCTCAGATTTGTGTCTGACATCTCAAGACTCCCAGCAGCTCCAGGTCACCTAGAGGCCAGCCAATCAGAGGGCTTGTAGTAAAGTCTTCGCCAGACCCCCCTGGCAGAACCAAGAAGCATTACAGTTTATCATCTTAATCAGACAGACATCTGGAGAGAGTGAGTCTGGAGCTTCTACATTTATATGTCCTACCTCTGTAGTTTTATGAATGGTTTTATGTTGCCCCTTGTGCCAAACACAACACTTTATTTGATCCGGATTATCACACACTCAAAGGAGCAAAGGGAGAAATAAGAGTGAAGTCTTGCTGTCTCTCTGTCTTTCTCCCTCAGAGGTGATTTAAGCTACGAGCTGGATGTATCAGCTCAACCATGCACGTGTGTTGTATGTATTTATTGTGTGTGTGTGTGTCTTTGGGTCTGATTGAATGTGTAATTTTGTCTGATGTACTGTAGCAGGCACCTGCTGGTGCACTTTTATGGGACTGACCTCACAGACACACTCTCGCTGCGCTCCAGACGCAGGTTTAGGGCATTAAGTATGTTGGCGGTAGTGAAATGGAAAAATGGTCCACACAGCCTGAAGCAGAACAGTTTGTTTTATTTTCCACCATTGTGCAAATAGGTTCCCTCATTCAATGTTACAGACACTAGTTGTTATGTTAAAATTTAATTATTTTAAGGGTGTCTTGAAAGAATACTGCACTGATTTAGCATTGCACTCCACTATAACAGACTATAGACAGTTTCTATAAAAAATATATCAATCGATGTACCAGAACCAGAGATATCGTATTTTTTCTTCTTCTTCTCCCTTGTCAAAAACCTGTTGCCTACATTACCCACAAAACTTGAACACAGACAGTTCGGTTGGAGATTCCGGTGTCTTATGCTAGTCATGGCTAATGTGCTCTCAGGGCACTAGAAAGTGTGCCAGGCTTAAAGCCAATTTGATATAGTTGCCAAATGGTGGAATTGCAACTTCCGTGTCCATCACGTTATGCCCTTTGGCCCAAAAAGACTTTTACTCTTAAGGCTCTGACACACCAACCCGACAGCCGACCTTTGGCAGAAAAGGCAGTCGGACTGACCGCCTCCCCGAGTTGGTCAAAAAAGTGCCTCAGAACACACCGAAGCAACGCCGACTTGAGCGTACGTTCTGGATGTGCGCCAGACCTAATACGTCTCCATAACAGCAGGCGGCGCTAATCTGTATTGTTGCCCAAAAAATGTAAACCGGCAGCTGATTGGACGAATGCGTCATGTGGGTCTGGCTGCTCCCGGATTTTACAACCGAGAGTAATGGCGGCTCTTTTGGAATACGATCTCATATTTTACAAAAATAGTTCACCGAAACGTGTTTCTGAAAACATTTTAAGCGAGAAATAGGCCATGCAGTTGCTGAATCTGTCTTCATTTCAGATCGACAAAGGTCAGTTTAAAAGATTTTCGTCAGATTTTGAGAGGTGTTAGTCATGCTCATCCCGCTCGTCATTTCCGGGTTAGCGCGCCACCAATGAGATTGGCCATTGAGTCTGACTGCCCGCCTTCCGATTCAACATGTCAAATCGGCCCAAATGAAGGCCGACGGCCCCTCCGACTGACGACGGCACGGAACACACCGAACAGACTCAAATCACTGACCTCGCCAGACTGTCCGACGGCCGATTATCGGGTTGGTGTGCCAGGGCCTTTAGATGATTTACATGGTGAAAGAGACGTCTGTAAATCAGTGGATACATTTTGTTGAGCATCACAACCCCCGGGAAATTACTTGTTTCACTATCAGAATTGGATCAATTCAGTCCGATATTTGGAAAGTTTAGATGATCTGCACGATTAAATCATTCAATTGCCATTCAAGTTGTGCCTGCTAGGCCACACAGTAGTGCTGATCATCCGGGTAATTTTAGACGTGGCAGAACTTTTTTAGTGTCATGCGCCACTGAGCAACTCTCATAGGAAGCAAGGGGGCTCCGCCTGGAATGCTGTATCCAGTTCTCTTTATACATCCATGGCTAGCCTCAATCAGAGATGAGGAGTTGACTACAGACATCTGCTAAGCTCACTTCTTTTAAGCTCCACACCCCAAGATTTATCAGATTTCGTGCAGCTTTCTCTGGAGCCACAAAAAGCTTTATACATTTTCCACATATGCAGTAGTACTCCCCAATCCCCTTTAATGAATGTTGCATTAAAACATTAGTTGGCCATATCGGTATTTGACAGTGATTGTGCATTTGATTGCATTGACCATTGTTTTCATACTCAGAAAAACTATAATAAGAACATTTGTCTTGAACATTAGTACACTGCAGCAACCACATGGGACCAATCACTGCAATTAAAAATTCTATTATGGGGGAAAGAAAATGAATTGCTGGTATCGACTGGGAATTTAATTAATTACACATTTTTTCTTGTGGAAGTTCAAAAAAGGGCTAAGATAAGCTTTGAAATAAGCATGATTTAAAAAAAAACTGCTGATTCATTCCTCCATGTTTCATTAAAATAGGGCCAGTAGTTTTGTAATTAATGCACAGGTAGAAACAGATCTATCAGTCCCTACTGCTCTTTCAGCGTTGGGCACAAATAATACATTCAGTGTTTGTAATTAGGTAGACACGGTCTTGTTTGCAAGTATTTTTCATCAAATTTGCATACTAATATGCATTGTGTTTGTACAGCATTGTGTAATTGTTTGTTTATCTCCAATCACAAGCCTTCCCAAAGGTTAATAGAGCCAGTTTGGTGTCAGTTTCCTTTTCAAATGTCAGTCAGACTCTCTCAGTGGATCAAAAAGACAGCGACGTGTTTCTCCTGCTCTGTTTTCATGCTGAGATGTAGCACCTGGAACATTACACTGCCCTCATTTAGCCCATCTGCCTCCCTGAGCCTCCTCTTTAGTCCTTCAGTCCTCTCAGCTTAATTTTTTTTATCCAACCCCAGTTTAGTTCTTCTTCTTTCCCTTCCTTTCCTCAAATTCTCCCCATCTGCTTCCCTTTCTTCCCCTGCCTCATAGGCGGTGGGTGAGGTGGAGGTTTGGGTAGGCTAATGTGGGAGCTAGGGAGGTAGATTCGGATAGCCTAGGCCGCATACACATGATCCTTGGTAAAAGACGTGCTCATTACGCTAACTAGGATATGATCCATAACGTTGCAAGACGACCTTATGTTTTGATCCGACAGCTGTTTAGAGATCGCTGGATTAATGGCCATCTTAAAAAAAAACAAGGATTTTAACTTCCAAACCGAGATGGCACTTCACCTCTTCTCTTTTATAGCCTAATCGAATAACATTACACAGTCAATGGCAACACATGTCAGAATTCAACACTTCTGCTTTACCCTTCACAATACAAAGCTTTATGACCTATGAATATTTCAGTGAGAGGTTACACAATAAAATACATTACAATAATAATTATATTTTCCACACGTGGCATATCAATACATTACTGTCATTTAAAAAACTAACCAAGTCTTGCCTTAATGTAGCAATATCGCGCTTATTTTGGCATCGTAAGCATCAATTATTTATTCTGCTTAGACTTTTTCTGTGAGGTCACTCTCCACGTGTAGCAGGCTCAGTGTTGACAAATATAATTTACAACATTATCATCAATATATTTTATGTAGCCTGATTATTTTTTAATCCACTCCCGAATCACCCATAGAGCTCAACAGTGACTGCCCACTTTTTTTCGGCTCTGTCTCCGGAAGTGTTTTTTCCCATTCAATTGTTTCATTGACGTTTTGAAAATTGTATATATAGAGTTTTAAGTCTGGAACCAAGCCAACCAGCTACGACATGAACAGTGAGCATAACACATTTGATTTGACGCAAAAAAACATTTTGAAAACGGCAAAAAAGGCAAAGGTACAAGACCATGTACAGAAACTATCATAGACTTCAATGGTAGAAGCTCGCTCTAGCTGTTCGCGGTTTCGCGGGTACAGTAAATGTTTCTATGGCAACAGCGAGTTGGACCAATCAGAGACGTTGCTGTTACGCTTAGGATTGTGGGTAGTGTAGTTGTTCTCCATTAAATCGTGGCTAAAACATGTTTTTCTTAAAACAAGGTTGATTTCTGCAGGAGCAGAAACCTTCATTTCACAACCACGTAGCTCGGGGTCCGTATACCTCGGATGATTTAGACATTATGACTGATATTCTAAATGCTTATGGAGAAAATCAGTGGGATTTTTACTTCCGGAGACGGCTGTGGGCGGGACTGTTGAGGTCTATTCCCCTTTTGCGACACTGCCTTTAATTACCATGACAACCAAACCAAACAGACGAACACAGAGAGCGGCCACAATGCTGTAACGGCTGACAAGACGCCGTTGTGCTCTGTGCTGAAGCACTGCAAAGGCACATGGGACTTTGTTTTGAACGGTTCCTGTTTTCGTCGAAGTATGTTTTAATGATGTTCTGTTAATGTTTTGGGTGTGCATTTATGTTACCTGGGTTTTAGTGTTGTGGGTTTGATTCAGTGTTCAGGTTTATCTACATGTATTGGTGTAACCATGACCGAGACTTGGGTGGGGATTGCTTCTCGGCAGTGAGGGTGCAGTCAATGTCTTTGATTTATTTGGGAATTAACCCGCCAATTGTCACAATAGTGTGCTAAGAATAGCTGCCTTTCCATGTTTGCAGGATGGAGTATTTGGGTAGGCTTTGCCTACCCAAGCCTACATTACCCCCCTGCCCTGCCTCTATCCTCTTCCTTGTCTGGGACTCTTTCAGTCTCTTACATTGCTGTCTTCCGTCTGACAGCCTCAGAATGGAGACAAAAGAGAGGGTAGAAGATGGAGGCAGAGAGATAAAACAGCAAAAACCCTACCCTACCCTACTCTTACTTACTTAGCTGTCCTCTCTTTTGCCTAATGTTTGAAAGAGCTTTTTTCCACAAATTCTCTGCGCTCTCATGAATAACACATGAGCATCAGCGGCAAACTCTCTCCCTTTTGCTTTATCCCTACCCCATTTTGCTCACACACACACACACACACACACACACACACACACACACACACACACACACACACACACACACACACACACAGATGGCCTGGTCCAGGTCATTTCCTCTGTGGATGGAGGATAACTGGATTTACCAGTCTGTTGTGTTCAATTGTTCTGATAGATCTGTTTATGGACAGAAAAAAGGCAAAAACACAACCAGCTAATAAACTGTATGGTGTGTGTGTGTGTGTGTGTGTGTGTGTGTGTGTGTGTGTGTGTGTGTGTGTGTGTGTAAATCCTCGAAGTCTTTTACATCTACAGCAGCAGAACCCCTACTGACGATCACACTGCTCCTACAGTTCAGTAATAGTGGTCATAGTTAATAGCATATCAACCACCTTGTGACAGTATAATGTTAAGTTAATGTGTTTAGCAGAGTATGCCATTATGGCCCTCTGTGTTTTGCTGAGACGACATAATGGTGTTATTTCTCATTTTTTGTCACTGTGTGTGGTTACCATTTTTTCTTGCTTCCATCCATGAACATTACATTACTCTCCTGAAAAACCTATTTGCCCATCAAGTCTGATAGTTTCCAGTGAAACTGCTAGCGCTGTTTAAAACTCAGATATGTCATTTTGCAGAAAATGTTTCAGCCTCTGAAAATTAAATGTGCTACATGCCTTTGGAGATGAATGAATAAAGTTCCCCAGCAGGATGCTTGTATCCATAAAACACTTTTTTAAGCTAGAATGGAGCTTTTTTGCAGCAAGGTTGTTCACTCTTTTGTCATTTTCTACCGTCAGTAGTGCTTTTTAGGCATTTAGGTTGTTGTTTATTTTACAGTCCACACATATTCACCTGTCTGGGCATGGCAAATTGGAAGGAGAAAGTTACATCTGGCTGAAGCAGACTTTATGTTTAGATTTTGTTTTAAGCAGGTGTGTGTTTGTTTATATGTGTGTGTGGTAGATCCAGGTCTGCTTGTGGAAGTAAGTGTTGCACGGATATAACCAAGTTGGCCAATTAACTGAGCGTGAAGTCATCAGCCCACACAGCTACGTTGCAATTTAAATGCCCCCACGCTTCCAAATAAACACACACACACACACACACACACACACACACACACACACACACACACACACACACACACACACACACACACACACACACACACACACACACACACACACACACACACATATGTCTCCAAACTAAACAAACCATTAAAGTTAACTATCCTTCCCCAGGGTGTCTTCGGTTGGGAGGTGCAGAAACATAACATATTTCATGTTTTTGACTTAAGCTGTCAGTCAGCTGCCAGGTTTACTGCAAGCTGCACCGTTCCAGTCTGAGATCATGGATCAACCGACAGGCAGGACACAAAGACAGACAGGCCTGTGCTGCTGGAGATTTCTCTCTTTTATCATTCAAACAGGGAAGGTGGCATGCTGTGAGAAGTTAATTTAGACATCATAATGTCATGCTTAAAATCAGTTTAGCTGTAATTAGAGGGGAGGACACCTAGTTATCACAGCTCCGTTTCCTTTGTTATTTGCGTGACATGGCTCGATG